>NC_057807.1:130212231-130223447 GCF_018294505.1 Triticum aestivum | reverse complement strand
ATCTCTCACACACACCCATGTAGGTGGGGGACGTGCACGAAGAGAAGAGGTGCATGCACGGCGCACGTACTCCCGTCTCTTTCCCAACCACACCCGCGCGGGTACACGGTGGAGCTCATTTCTGTACGAAAAAGGCAGCCCACGTGGTGATTTGGAATGTGTACTGGTTGTCCACTTGGTGGAGGGAGGATCGTCTACCACGGGTGAACAAACAAATTGCGACTTGACGCGTTATGTTAAATTAAAAAAAGAGGCAAACCATGTGGGGCCTACCTTAGAGGCAAGGCTCTATACAATGGAGTACTTTTGATGTGTCCCGTCAACTCGCAGAACAAGGAGAAGCTTGCTTAGTACGCCGTCTCCCCCGCCCACGGGCGCGGTGGCTCGCAGGATGAGGTGAACCTTGCTCCTCCCTCGCCCATGCGCGCGGTGGCTCGCAGGACAAGGAGAAAAATTTACTACTCCCTCTGTTTACTCCTCGTCCCTACTACCTTGGTTATAGAGATTATATCATATTGTTTGGAATATATATGTCCTTAGTACATTTCAATATGAACTAGTACATACTCCAAACACTGATGTATATAGACGTATTTTAGAGTGTACATTCACTCATTATGCTCCATATGTAGTAGCACTCTCCCTCTCCCCTCGACCCTCGCCCATGTGGTGGATGTGCAACAATTCATTCGGTATCATATAGCCAGAATGATATATACTGCACTACCATTATTGCTCGACTTCCCGAAGAGGCGAAGAGCCAATCGCAAGGTTAATATTTTGGAGATGCCAAGTGCAAGGTTATAGGAGAATGAGTAGTAGGTGCCGCGTCATTTATAAATAATTTTTTTTTCTTCAGTGGCACGTACGCAATATGATAGGTTCATATGGAGAGAAAAGGAAACCGCTCCACTATATACATAGTCAGGACGGGCCAGCCTACACGGTTGCTTGCTGGGGTTGCTCTCTTCACACTCTCTCGCACAAAATGACTGTGGCCACATCTCTAACATCCCGGTGGATCATGTCCGCTTGGGGAAGGGGTGGATGCTTAGTGTAGATGCGGTGTCCGTCGCCGCCGACGAAAACCCGCTGTCGGCACGTCCCGATCAGGGGTCCCCGCCGTTCTCTCTCACAAAGCCGGTGAGGTTGCCTTCGTCCCTTGCTCACTGCCGCGACATGGGCAGTTGCCGCCTCCCGCCGCCCTCCTCAAGGTCGAGCTACGTCCCTCAGGTACAACTCCCTTTACAGCCGGCTTGCACCACTGCTCCAGCTGCCCACATCACTCCCTGTGGATATTTCTCTACTTCTTTGCCCCGCACATACCTGATACCTATACTGGCTTCTATGTACTGTATTTGTGATGAGTTTATGTCTCATCAACTAGTCCTAGTAATCTTATTCTAATCACGCTTCTTCAATTTCTTTGCCACAGGGTTGCTCATCTCGATTTTGGTGAAACTGCACAAAATGATCCGATGGTCAAAAGGTTGCAAACTTCATTTATCAGGAAGCTCGAACGTTGCCAGCAAATTGAAGCCTGGTCAGGGTTCACAGTTCAAGGGCTAGGGACTGCATGGATTGTTTTTTTTAGCTGCCTCTGTTCCAAAATAAGTGTCAACTTTAGTAGTAGTACAACTTTGTACTAAAGTTTGCACAAAGTTGAGACACTTATTTTGGAACGGAGGGAGTACATATTTGCTATGATTTGTCAATCATTGAGATGCAATAGCATGCATGTTAGTCTCCTTTGTATTTGATGAAATGTTGCAACGGGCAACCTTGGACACAAGATACATGTAACGGGAGTTGGAAGCTTCATAGCATTGTACAAATTTATCTCGCTGATAAATTACAGTACGTACTAGTACTATACTAGTACTTCCTCCGTTCCTAAATATAAGTCTTTGTAGAGATTTCACCATTAACCACATGCGGATGTATATAGATGCATTTTAAGTGTAAATTCATTCATTTTGTTCCGTATGTAGTTTACCTAGTGGAATCTCTACAAAGACTTATCTACTAGTAATAGCTAGCCCCCACTACTAGGAATTCTCTATCCTCTCCTTGAGCCACATCATCAAAATTGACATAGCCGTTAGATGAAGTAAATCAGTCATAATAGCCGTCTGATCTAGACGTTGAGAGGCTCAGCACTAAGCCACATGCAAGCATGCAGAAATACCGTGGCACATGCATGTGAGTGGGTTTTAAATCACATCAACATGTCTGCATGCAAGCATGCACCGGTAGCATGCATGTAAGTGAGCTTTTAAGTCCCATTAACATGTCAAAAAGAAAAATATAATCCCATTATGCAGTAGGAGTTGGCTGGTCTTTTTTCCTTATGTGGGATGATCTAAATGATGATCGGAGTTTATTTAGTTTGTCTACCACATTTGTCATGCGGTTATAGATTTTTTTTAGTTCTATGAAATCGATAATTTTGCGCAGAGAGATATACCGCTGTTCCGCGGCAACGAGCGAGGACTCATCTAGTAATATTTAGGAACGGAGGGAGTACTATGTAAAGAGTTAGGTGTCGCACGGTGATAGTGTGAGGTGGGCCATGTAATCACTGAGCCTGCGTGTTTTCACTGCTCTTGCACTCCTCCGCTGTAAGAATGGAGAAAATTGTAATCTACTACCTCCTTTCGCCGAAAGCGTGGGACATCCAGCAGTCCTACCACCTCAGTAATAAAGACCAATGAGCCGTCAAATCACATAGACCCAGCAGTAAGTTGGACGGACGAAGCAACCATCACTCTTGCGCCAGTGAGGGTCGCGTCCGCTCTGCCCGGGCATGAATGCGGCACCGATTCTTTGGAGCGGTGATGACCGTTTCGGGCGGGAAGCGTGCGCGGGCGGTGGAGGGGCTTTGGGTGGGCCAGGCTGGTCAGGAGCGGGCGTGGCAGCTGTCCGCATGTCCCTACCGGACACACCCGGAAACGAGAGGATGCACCGACTCTCGCGGCTAAAATCGTACACTACACACCATATCTCTGTAGGAGAAGGTCGATCTGTCGCACTCTCTAACACTCACATGCTGTTAAACACACACACACACACACGCGCGCGCGCGCGCGCGCACCTTGGTCCCGTTGCACCTTCTAACGTGACTTATTACACCTAGACGGAGGTAGTAATAAGTATACGAGATACGGCGGCACACTGACTTAAGTCGAATACAAGTGCACAAAATTTGTGTGCATGTTATAATACGGATTCACTTAAAATAGTACGTGAGAGAACAGAGGGATCAATTGGACAGTGTTCCCGAGCAGTAGCAAGATGTGTGAGGTGGTAAGATACACCGCTGGCGCTTTTAATTTTTCTTATTAATTTGTTTGTTTCACCCTCTGACTGGTGGGACCCAACGTACTACGTCGAGAGAGGTAAGGTGACTAAGGCTGCATTATTTCTGCACCACTGTGGATAGTCTTACCACCAAAGCCACATGACACGATTATGATTGAAATCCTAATGACTCCCACACACACACAAAAAAACATGGCATGCCTGTCACACGAATGCAGGAATGTATAAAAGGTTATTTTCTTCTCGTTGAACATAACAGGAGGGTTGTGTAGCTGGTTAGCCTGTTCGCTCATCAAACTTGAGGTCTCGGGTTCGATAAACTACACTTGAGCATAATTTTTTCCAGGAGGATTCTTTGACTGGTCAAAATGTTTTCTAGGGTTTGCACGCTTCACACTCTCTCTCCGGTATATATATACATGCTGGAGCCTCAGCGCTTATAGTTGCTCTCTTCACACTCTCTCGCCCTCTCCCGCTGGATCCTCAGTGCTTGTAGTTGCTCTCTTCACACTCTCTCGCCCTCTCCAGATCTAAACAAGACTTCGTTGGCCTCTCTCTCTCCCCTCACTGCTGCTCAAAGAGCCGGCAGGATCCGTCCGCCAGGAAGGGAAGGAGGCTTAACGCTGTCGCTGTCAGCGAGGGAGGGAATCCACTACTGGCGCTGATGTTCACTTTCCACCCAGCGGCGGCGCGGGAGGGCCTCTGACCCTTCTTCTTCGCCGCCGTCCCGTCACCCACCAAACCACGCCCCAAGAACCTTAAGGTATATTTTACTTACTCCACGTGCATTGCTCTAGCTGCATGTATACCATGAATCTAGGACGTGGTTCAAAGAGGAAAGGAGTGGGGGAAAGTAGTGGGAAAAGTTGTATATAGCATGAATCTAGGACGTGGTTCAAAGAGGAAATGAAGGGGGAAAGTTGTATAGCATGAATCTAGGACGTGGTTCAAAGAGGAAAGGAATTGGGAAAAGTAGTGGGGAAAGTTGTATCGCATAAATCTAGGACGTGGTTCAAAGAGGAAAGGAAGGGGCGAAAGTACTAGTTCAAAAAGGAAAGGAAGGGACAAGGCTGTAGAGTTTGAGCAGGACTAGATTTGCTGCGCTCACATAGGGAAAGGTGTCTAAAGATAACAAAACTGGGACCAACACAAATATGCTCCTTGGTTGTTTGTTCTTTATTACAACAGACTGTGCATGACCATAGTACATCAGTAGATGCACATGGTGCTGGTGCGTCCACTGTCCCGTGCAACTCATTAGCTGTTGTTAATCTATGGCCCTGTTTGGTTAAAAACTCCCTAGTCCCTGCCTGCTTGGTTCCAGAGACTAAACATGGACTAGAGGTTATTAAATGACATGATAAAAGACCATGTTACCCCTAGTAATGAACTAATAGAAACAAGGTGTGATGCGTGGCAGGGGCAACTGTTGGAAAAAGTCCCAAAAAGACTCCCTTGGGGTCTTCTTTCTTTAGTCCCAAATGCCCACTTTTAGTCCCGAAAAGTCCCTCCTGTTTGGTTTAGATGTGATTGACATGGAGTTT
This sequence comes from Triticum aestivum, assembly GCF_018294505.1. Lineage (NCBI taxonomy): Eukaryota > Viridiplantae > Streptophyta > Magnoliopsida > Poales > Poaceae > Triticum > Triticum aestivum. Next base: position 130,218,582 of record NC_057807.1, on the reverse strand, counting down.
TTTTAGTCCCTACACCAAAATGTCCCTGTAAACAAACACCCTCTAATAATGCCGCTGGAAAATTGATGCAATGCCACAGTTAAAAGCAAATTACATGTTTAACGAATTTTATTGTTAATATAATCTCTATGTTAATATTAATCAATGCCACCGTTTGAGAAATGCTACTGTCTTGCTTTCTTTCCCATTTAGATAAGGTAGATGCTTCTTTTTGTTGGCTTCTGTGTCATCCACCGTTATTGACCACTAATTGTTTCCTTTGCACCTCTGTGTAAACAGGGTTATCTACTTCACCTAGTTGCCATTGTGACCTTTTGTTGCACTGCACAAAACACTTTTGTTTTAAGAGTGTTTTGTGCAGTTCAACCAAAATGTCACACCGACAACGTTGCTTGATCTTAGTGGAACTGCACAAGAGGAGATCTTACTTCCTATCCGTTAAGGCGAATTTGGTTCAGATCTTCTTCTTGTGAGTTGTTTGAATTCCGCATCATGAGAGGTCAGTACTAGCCTTCTTTCACATGATTCTGCAGTGTGCTTTCATATGTTGTGCTACTTGTATGATAATGTTGCTTAATTTTAGTGAACTGCACAAATGGAGACAAGACTTCCAATCTGTATGTGCACCGTAATATCCCATTGAGGTAAGATAAGGATATTTCACAACTGCTGGCCTGTATTTTGCCACTTTCATCAGAAAATTAAGTTTAGTACTATACTTGTGCTCCCTAATTGACATGCCAAATCTTACATTGAAGGCGAAGCTTGTCTGTTATTGAACCAAGTGATGACGTGGAAGAACAAGCAGAAGAAAAACAAAAATCAACTCCCGGTGATGTAATGAAGCACTGGAACTGTGATGACACAAGTAATGATATAGTTTTGCATCTTAATTTATTGCTATGGCTGGAACGAGCAATTGTTTTGCCACTGATTTGATGCCATACGTAATTATCTCTACTTGTGCAAACAGGGATCTTCTTTGAAGATACCATATATTTTAGTGGAATTGCACAAGAAGATGTTGGAAACATTAAATTAATCGAGGAGTATATAGTAAGCATGGCCACCCCCGTAGATAGCAACAGATGGTTTCCGAGAAGTGCTTCATCTGTATGCTCTACACAATCAGCCTCCTGACAAAGGTTGGTACTCGCCCACTGATTTCATCCATATGATTGAGCTTTGTCATCTCTATTGGTGTTGTGCTACTGTTTAGATATTGTCATGAAAAAGTGGTATTGTCCTTGGGAAGTGCTTCATCTGTGTTGTTTTAAATATTTCCTTTCCTTTTTTTCGAGCAAACATGGATGCTAGCATTTAGTAGTCCTCTTGTCTTTGCACAACAGGATCATCTTCCTCTGAAGAAGAATATGGAGTACGTGAAGTGACTAGTTCTGATTATGCCAGGATGAAGAAGCACTGTCTATCTTCTCATCAGAAGGAGCAGTTGAAGGATGGTTACATTACTCCCCACAAGACCAAACTAACTTCAGCTCAGAAGGACTGACAAATCTCCATTTTTTTGCTGTGATGTGCGAGTACAATGTTGTTCTAGGATTCTTTCTGGTGAGTTCCATTTTTCTAAAAGTGTGCTCTACATGGACCATGTATGTGCCTGTTGAAACTGTCAATTCATAGTACAGTTTGCTTTATACTAATCACTTTTTGTATTTGTGCAAACAGGGGTGCTCAGCTTGATTTCAACGGGAACTGCACAAAATGTTCATGAATACATCGAATCATTCATTTCCACCACAAGAAAGGAGGTGCCCATAAGTTCAAGGCGTTGCAACATATAAGGGCGAAATCATACAAGCTACGCGCGAATTTGGTTGATTTTGGTGGAACTGCACAAAAAGAACAGCTGGTTTATTTAGCACGAGTTGCCATGTCAATGTACGAACTGATGGCAAACCCTGCCCATTCCACAATCGTAGGCATTTGATATTTTGGAATGGGACAACCTTGTCAAATTTGGCTCATTGATTTTAGCAAGATATGCGTTTGATATTTTCGAATGGGACGCCCTTTGCTGTCAGCAGCGGCGATCAATTTTTTCTTTATTCTTTAGTTGTGAAGTAAATATTGCCTCTGACATGTGAGTCGCTGAGATGCATAATCATCGATTGTTTTGAATGTTCTCTATGAATTGCCAGGCCTGTGTGTTTGATTGCAATGTACAGAAACGCTAAAAAGCTGCTCAAACTCTTTGTACTCCTTCTATTCCTTTTTACTTCGCACATTGTGAAAGTGCATACTTTTTTGTATAAGATTAGTCAAAGTAGAGATACTTTGACTGCAGACAAAACTTGTATGCAGACTAGAAAGGACCGGATGGAGTACATGTGAAACTGCTGCAAACGTGGTGATCACCCTGGGAATAATGCTAGTACGTACTGTTTTGCATCTTCATCCAATGCCAGTGATACAGGAATTCGAACTAATCGAAATAAATTCATTCATACGCGGTCGGATTTCATATAAATATGTCGGATTTCATTACATTTCATACATTCTTCAACTAAAAAGGGGTGTTTGTGGCGGCATGCATCTCGGGGATGCAGAGGCCAGGGGTCATCCTCCTTTTTGAAAAAAAAACTAAAAAGGGGTGCGCTGGAGGTATAATTAATTAACTGAAGCTACCCACCTGTGTCCCGCTGAGCCGAAAAGAAGCTTCAGTGACTTAACTGTAGGTGCAGTTGCGTAACTGACATGTGGCCTGTTGGGCCCACGTGTCTGTCAGCCAACTGCGCCAGCAGTTAAGTAGAAGCAGCGTTCTTCTCCAGCGCAGCTCTCCGACTCCACGTCGCTGCCAAGAAGCTAACCGGCCGTCAATGGTCAACCTGCCTAGCTTGGCTTCAACCGGAGGGTAGCAGCGGTGGCCTTACTTGGACCCGAGCAGCGGCGACCTACTGTGTTCTACTCTTCCTCGTTTTCTGCATGGTGCGGCCTCATTGGCAGCGGGGCGGGGCCTCGGTGGAGCCGGCGATGCCTCTGTCTCGTTGCCGGCGGGCGGCGCCTCAGCGGAGCGGTGGAAATCCTCCCCCATGTTGCTGGCACGGTGGGGCCTTGGCTGAGCCGGCGATGTCCTCTGCCTCGTTGTTGGCGTGGCGGGGCCTCGGCGGAGCCGGCGGTGTCCTCTGCCTCATTGTTGGCGCCGCGGGGCCTCGGCGGAGCCGGCGGTGTCCTCTGCCTCGTTGTTGGCGCCGCAGGGCCTCGACGGAGCCGACTGTGTCCTCTGCCTCGTTGTTGGCGCCGCGGGGCATCGGCGGAGCAGGGCGTCGTCGACGCCAGCGGAGCGGGGACTCGTCGGAGCCAGCATTGTCCTCTGCCTCGTCCTCGGTCTCGCCAAACAGCGCCTCGCCTGCTTTGCTAGCCTCTTTGTAAGCGGCCGCAGCCTCCACCACCCGCTGCGGTACCGCCAGCGCTCGAGGCGGCCCTTGCGGGCGGAGCGGTACGAGTCGAGCAGCGCCTCCTGCTCCGCCCGCTCCGCGGTGATCTGCTCCTCCGCCTGCAGGTGCTCCTGGAGGAGATGGTGGTTGTAGGCGGCGTCGGCCTGCGCCTCCCGGAACTGCTCCTCATGCATCTGCCTCACCCTGTCCACATATTGGGCACGGGCCTTGCCGATGGTCATGGTGCAATGCACCAGCGAGGATGGCGCGGAGGAGGGGGTTGGCGCCGGATTGTCGACTACCATGTTCTCCATTGGGACGTCGTCATCCTCCGGCTGCCTACCGGCCAGCCGGTCGGCAGCAATGGCTGCTATCTCCTTGTGGTCCGTCGTCCGCCCGTCCTGAAGAGCGCTGGAGTGCGAGGAAGCCATGGTGGGCAGTAGTGGCGTGGACAGGAGAAAGGCAATGGATGCGGATGACTACGACTATGGCCGGCGCAACAGTTTATATAGCAATGGTGGGCAGGCGAAGGGACGAACGTGTGACGCCGAAGTAGCCGCCTCGGCAACCGCGTATCATTAATGTGTGTGGCAGATGGACGGACGGACGGCACTTGTGTCATTTGAAGGCGGAGCAATCGCCTGCACCGGGAGGCGGGGCGGCCGGCGCTGACTGTTTCGGGCGGAAAGCGCGCGCGGGCGAGGAGATCACTTTACTCGGATAGGATGACAATGGGGACCCACTAGGTCCATAGCCTCACGTACGCAAGTGCCTCCTTATTATATATATATATATATATATATATATATATATATATATATATATATATATATATATATAACTATAATTTTTTTGCTTCCTCATGGTTTCCTGACATCACGGTCCCACACCATTGTCTACATATGTACTCCCTCCTTTCCGGTTTATAGGGCTTATCTCAAAATTTTAGTTTTTCCATTTTATAAGGCTCAATTCGGTTGTTTTCCATCACATGTTCAAATTCCAAGGTGCATTAAATCATTGCATGCAAGTATTAAGAGAAAATTGACCAATGCATGTACTTTATGCATGCATGCATTGCAATTAATGCATTGATAAACATAATTTTTTGAGGATAACAAGAGCATTAATTAGGTGCTTTTGCAAAACTAGAAAAAGTATTCCACCACTCACCATCTACCTTGATTGGTGAGATTTTTGAATTGAGCATTATAAATCGGAAAGGAGGGAGTAGTCAATAAACGAGAGAATTGCACAAGAAGCGGCCGACAGCTGGGACCAAGTAGCTCGAGCAGTATTTGTGTTTTTGAGGTGTGAGCACTGCAGAGTTTTTCGATGTTTACCCCAGATATTAATTTTTCTCCTCTGAACAACAACGAAAACATCGATGCACGTATTAACTGTGCGGGCTGTGGCCCGTCTAGCCCAGGCCAGATATCCAGCCCAGATATTAATTTTTTTCAAGCTGAAAATGGCTAGCCCAGCTATACTTTTTTAGGAATACCCACGCAAGGTCAAGTTGTTATTCTCTGCCCCGCTGGGCTGCAAATCTTTCCTAGGAGGGATGCATTAGGCTTAACAAGAAAATGGGCTTTAAGAAATAATAAATGGGATGTAATTATAAAAACTGAGTAGTAACTATAAAAAATGCACCAAACAGTGATTACTTTATAAAATATTATTTTTGGAATATTGAAAATTTTAATTTCATTAATTGTTGCAAGCAAAATGTTTTGTTGGATTTTTACGCAATATAAATTTATATTGAAATTGTATTTAATCTGACTAAAATTTCGGGAAAAAATATTTGGATCCCATCAAAATGTGGGAAATTTTATTGAATTCTGTTTTGAACAGTTGGTTGAAATGGGTTGTACTTTTAACAAACTATAAATGGGTTGTAGTAAATTCCATTAGAATTCAAAAATGGGCTACACATTCTTACAAATCTCAAATAGGCTATAAGTTCTCTGCCACACACTTCTGGCCTTACTAAGTTGACGTGTCCCCTAAAAAAACAGAGTTGACGGGTATGCAAGGCTTTGTCAACTTATAGTCAACACACGGCTCTAGCAGCAGTGGCCGTTGGATGTCCATCCAACGGATGCCGTGCTTCTTCTTCAATCTCGGATATTCTAGCTTCACCCGCCCAAAAAATGATTCATCCCCCTGACATCTGGGGCGCACCGTTTCGGAAGCTGACCTGTGGGCCTACTAAGTTGACGTACCAAGGGCTTTGTCAACTTAGTCAATATAAACGATTCTAGCTGCAGTGACCGTACGATGTCCATCCGACGGCCGTCGTGCTTCTTCAACCTCTGGTCTTCTTGCTCCAGCCGCCCAAAGCAGCGCCGGTCATGCCGCCTGTTCCTGCCTCCCGTGGCCGGCTGTGCTGCCGTGGAGGCCTCACCGCCCCCTACTACTCCCACCGCTGGCCAGGCCATCCCTCCACTCACCCACTGACCCACACCCATTGTTATTCTGCAGCGACGGCAGCGCAGCCGAACCAGTGAACCCTCGTACTCCTCTCCACGTGTGCATCCACTGCCGCGTCTTCCCCGGCTCCGCGTCGTCCCCTTCCTAGGCCTCGCCGTCGTCCACCGCCGTGGTGCTCTCAGCGCAGCATGGTCAACATGGTCAAGGAACGACTTCCATCAGACGTGGACTGTACGTGGAGAGGCTGACAGCTGGGTCCACGGCAGCTACGAGGAAGTGCCTTCTTATTACGCGCAAAATAATTATTTCTCCACCTGACAGCGGGGACCCACCGGACGGGCCATCATATTTCGCGAAAAAAATGATTCGCCCCCTGACTACTGGGACCCACGAGCTACATCTTCGCACGCAAGGAAGTGCGTCCGGGAAAAAAACGATTCGCTCCCCCTGACTGCTGGGACCCACCAGCTACATCTTCGCACGCAAGGAAGTGCGTCTGGAAAAAAATGATTCGCCCCCC
>NC_057807.1:130211410-130212021 GCF_018294505.1 Triticum aestivum | reverse complement strand
CCCGGCCTGACTGCTGGGAACCAGCAGCTACACCTTCGCACGCAAGGAAGTGCGTCCGGGCAAAAAAAACGATTCGCCCCCTGACTGCTGGGACCCACCAGCTACATCTTCTCAGGCAAGGAAGTGCCTGGCAGTCGGGACCCACCTGGTCGAAGCGTACGTGGCGTTGTCATCCTGGTCGCGAACGTGTACGTACATACTGGTCGATGTGGAGGCACGCACGTGTCGTAGTAGAGGCACGCACGTGTCGTAGTAGAGGCGCGCACATAGCATGTACACGTACATACAGCGGCCAGGGTGCAAGAAAGAAAATACGGTAATGTATGTGTACATACGGGCGGGGTCTCGAACGCCTAGTCACGCATACCGCAAAGCGAAGGAAACGGACCTCCTACGGTCGAAACGGGGGTCCTGTTGATCGGGAGGGGTGTGGCGTACCGCAAAACGGAGGAAACAGACCTCCTACGGTCGAAAAGGGGGTCCTGTTGATCGGGAGGGGTGTGGCGTACCGCAAAACGGACAAAACGGACCTCCTACGGTCGAAATGGGGGTCCTGTTGATTGGGAGGGGTGTGGCGTACTGCAAAACGGATGAAACGGACCTCCTACGGT
>NC_057807.1:130165665-130211335 GCF_018294505.1 Triticum aestivum | reverse complement strand
GCGGGGTCTCGAACGCCTAGTCACGCATACCGCAAAGCGAAGGAAACGGACCTCCTACGGTCGAAACGAGGGTCCTGTTGATCGGGAGGGGTGTGGCGTACCGCAAAATGGACGAAACGGACTTGTGTTGGAGCGCTACGGTCGAAACGGGGGGGAAGGGGTGTGGCGTACCGCAAAACGGGACTCTACGGGATATTGTTCATCTCCACCGTCGACCTCCTCCAGCCTCCACGGGCTACCGTCGACCTCCTCCAGCCTCCACGGGCTCCTGTTCATCCAGCCTCCACCGCGCGCTACTCCATCGGCTACTGTTCAACCACCCCTCCACGGGCACCCCTCCACCGTCTACTGTTCATCCAGCCCTCCACACCACGGGGTCGTGTTCAACCACCCCTCCACGGCCACCCCTCCACTGTCTACTGTTCATCCAGCCCTCCACACCATGGGTTACTGTTCATCCAGAGGCAACGCCACCGCTCACTGTTCATCCAAACCCCCCCCCGCAACGCTCACTGTTCATCCCAGAGGCAGCATCGATCGGCTTCAGTTAGCAGCAGTAGTGAAGGAATCGCTCCATCGGGTTCAGTTAACAGCCATCTATCGATCGCTCGGGTTCAGTAACACGTAGCCTGCAGTGCAATCGCTCGGGTTCAGTTAGAGCCCAACGCCTCGCTCGGCTTCAGTTAGAGCCAACGCCTCGCACACACACGCGCGTACGTACGAGAGAAAGGCGCATCGCTCGGCCCCCAACCTCCCACCGTAACCGGCAACTCCCCGAAATTTTCCTCCCCCTCGCTTCTACCACGGTTTTTTCCGTCATGGACGGCGCAAAGAATGTCATGCAGCTGCGTCTCCGGCCCGCCCAGGACGAAAATCCCATTTTTTGTCATGATTTTTTGTCATAGAAGTAGGAGCCCACCACATCTATGATGATACCGGGTTTTGCCACAATTATCGTCATAGAAGTGTCATATGTATGACAGAAAAAAATTTCGTTCGGCCCAAAATGTCACGGATGTGTCTTTTTTGTAGTGCATAGTACTGTGCATGAAGCGATTTATCCATCGGGCAAGCCACTACCCCACTGTTCGCATGCCCCACTAAACACTTTTACAATCGGAGAACCGGTAGCAGCTCGCTCCTACTCGTCCCTGGCCGTCCTTTGGCATTACGGCAGTTCGCTACTAGTCGTCCCATCCTTTCACATTACAGCAGTTCCACTAATCCTAACCCTCCTCCAAAATCCATGGCATCCCAAATCTCCAGGATTGGCGATGAGTACAAGGTTGGAACCATCACCGTTAATGAGTTCGACGTCATCTACACCCGTTCTTCCGTGATGGTGAAAGGATGCCTTTCTTGCTTCAAACGCATGTTCGAAAAGTTAGATGGTGATGAGTGGGTCGCTGGACTAGATGTTGAGTACACCACAGTCCTATGAAAAGAGAAGAATCTAAAGGAGGAAGAGAAGAAGAAGCCCGTCGTGATCCAGGTTTGCGTGCATAACTTGTGCTTGGTCTACCACATATGCCATGCCGACGTTAAGTGCGAGGATTTTAAGAACTTACTCGTGGATGACAGAGTCAAATTCATTATTGTAGACTTTCATAACGATGAGGAAGTCCTGGGACGGATAGGCCTCGTTGTAGGTTAGCCCTTTGAGCTTCGGAAGAATAGGCTGGTGTCCTCCCGCCAGCCTTCAATGCTGACCCTGGCAGGAGCCATGGTTGATCCTGTTGGGGAACGTATTCAAAAAAATTCCTATGCACACGCAAGATCATGGTGATCCATAGCAACGAGAGGGGAGAGTGTTGTCCACGTACCCTCGTAGACTGTAAGCAGAAGCGTTATGACAACGCGGTTGATGTAGTCGTACGTCTTCACGATCTGACCGATCCAAGCACCGAACGTACGGCACCTCCGAGTTCAGCACACGTTCAGCTCGATGACGATCCCCGGACTCCGATCCAGCAGGGTGTCGGGGATGAGTTCCGTCAGCACGACGGCGTGGTGACGATGATGATGTTCTACCGACGCAGGGCTTCGCCTAAGCACCGCAACGATATGACCGAGGTGGAATATGGTGGAGGGGGGCACCGCACACGGCTAAGGAATGATCACGAAGATCAACTTGTGTGTCTAGAGGTGCCCCCTGCCCCCGTATATAAAGGAGGGAGGGGGAGGTGCGGCTAGCCCCTAGGGGTGCGCCTGGAGGAGTCCTACTCCCACCGGGAGTAGGACTCCCCCTTCTTGCCTTGGTGGAGAAGGAAAAGGGGGGAGGGGAAAGAGGAAAGGGGGGCGCCGCCCCCCTTCCTTGTTCTATTCAGACTAGGGGGGAGGGGGGCGCGGCCTGCCCTGGCCGGCCCCCCTCTTCTCCCTCATGGCCCATGTAGGCCCATTAATCCCCGGGAGGGTTCCGGTAACCCCCCGGTACTCCGGTAAAATCCCGATTTCACCCGGAACGATTCCGATATCCAAATATAGGCTTCCAATATATCAATCTTTATGTCTCGAACATTTCAAGACTCCTCGTCATGTCCGTGATCACATCCGGGACTCCGAACAACCTTCGGTACATCAAAACTTATAAACTCATAATAAAACTGTCATCATAACGTTAAGCGTGCAGACCCTACGGGTTCGAGAACTATGTAGAAATGACCTAGAACTATTCTCGGTCAATAACCAATAGCGGAACCTGGATGCTCATATTGGCTCCTACATATTCTACGAAGATCTTTATCGATCAAACAGCATAACAACATACGTTGTTCCCTTTGTCATCGGTATGTTACTTGCCCGAGATTCGATCGTCGGTATCCAATACCTAGTTCAATCTCATTACCGGCAAGTCTCTTTACTCGTTACGTAATGCATCATTCCGTAACTAACTCATTAGCTACATTGCTTGCAAGGCTTATAGTGATGTGCATTACCGAGAGGGCCCAGAGATACCTTTTCCGACAATCGGAGTGACAAAACGTAATCTCGAAATACGCCAACTCAACATGTACCTTCGGAGACACCTGTAGAGCTCCTTTATAATCACCCAGTTATGTTGTGATGTTTGGTAGCACACAAAGTGTTCCTCCGGTAAACGGGAGTTGCATAATCTCATAGTTGTAGGAACATTGTATAAGTCATGAAGAAAGCAATAGCAACATACTAAACGATCAAGTGCTAGGCTAACGGAATGGATCAAGTCAATCACATCATTCTCCTAATGATGTGATCCCGTTAATCAAATGACAACACATGTATATGGTTAGGAAACATAACCATCTTTGATTAATGAGCTAGTCAAGTAGAGGCATACTAGTGACACTATGTTTGTCTATGTATTCACACATGTATTATGTTTCCAGTTAATACAATTCTAGCATGAATAATAAACATTTATCATGATATAAGGAAATAAATAATAACTTTATTATTGCCTCTAGGACATATTTCCTTCAGTCTCCCACTTGCACTAGAGTCAATAATCTAGTTCACATCATCATGTGATTCAACACCAATATTCACATCTGTATGTGATTAACACCCATAGTTCACATCGTCATGTGACCAACACCCAAAGGGTTTACTAGAGTCAATAATCTAGTTCACATCGCTATGTGATTAACACCCAAAGAGTACTAAGGTATGATCATGTTTTGCTTGTGAGAGAAGTTTAGTCAACGGGTCTGTCACATTCAGAGTCGTATGTATTTTGCAAATATTCTATGTCTACAATGCTCTGCACAGAGCTACTCTAGCTAATTGCTCCCACTTTCAATATGTATCCAGATTAAGACTTAGAGTCATCTGGATCAGTGTCAAAACTTGTATCGACGTACCCCTTTACGATGAACCTTTTGTCACCTCCATAATCGAGAAACATATCCTTATTCTACTAAGGATAATTTTTTGACCATTGTCCAGTGATCTACTCCTAGATCACTATTGTACTCCCTTACCAAACTCAGTGGTAGGGTATGCAATAGATCTGGTACACAGCATGGCATACTTTATAGAACCTATGGCCAAGGCATAGGGAATGACTTTCATTCTCTTTCTATCTTCTGCCGTGGTCGGGATTTGAGTCTTACTCAATTTCACACCTTGTAATACAGGCAAGAACCCTTTCTTTGCCTGATCCATTTTGAACTTTTTCAAAACTTTATCGAGGTATGTGCTTTGTGAAAGTCCAATTAAGCGTCTTGATCTATCTCTATAGATTTTGATGCCTAATATGTAAGCAGCTTCACCGAGGTCTTTCTTTGAAAAGCTCCTTTCAAACACTCCTTTATGCTCTGCAAAATAATTCTACATTATTTCCGATCAACAATATGTCATTCACATATACTTATCAGAAATGTTGTAGTGCTCCCACTCACTTTCTTGTAAATACAGGCTTCTCCAAAAGTCTGTACAAAACCAAATGCTTTGATCACACTATCAAAGCGTTTATTCCAACTCTGAGAGGCTTGCACTAGTCCATAAATGGATCGCTGGAGCTTGCACACTTTGTTAGCTCCATTTTGATCGACAAAACCTTCTGGCTGCATCATATACAACTCTTCTTCCATAAACCCATTCAGGAATGCAGTTTTTTTTACATCCATCTGCCATATTTCATAATCTTAAAATGCGGCAATTGCTAACATGATTCGGACAAACTTTTAAGCATCGATACGAGTGAGAAAAATCTCATTGTATTCAACACCTTGAACTTGTCGAAAAACTTTTTTTCGACAGTTCGAGCTTTGTAGATAGTTACACTACTATCAATGTCCGTCTTCTTCTTGAAGATCCATTTATTTTCTATGGATTGTTGATTATCGGGCAAGTCCACACTTTGTTCTCATACATGGATCCTATCTCAGATTTCATGGCATCCAGCCATTTCACGGAATCTGGGCTCATCATCGCTTCCTCATAGTTCGTAGGTTCATCAGGGTCTAGTAACATGACTTCCAGAACAGGATTACCGTACCACTCTGGTGCGGACCGTACTCTGGAAGACCTACGAGGTTCTGTAATAACTTGATCTGAAGTTTCATGATCATCATCAGTAGCTTCCTCACTAATTGGTGTAGGAATCACTGGAACTGATTTCAGCGATGAACTATTTTCCAATTCAGGAGAAGGTACAGTTACCTTATCAAGTTCTACTTTCCTCCCACTCACTTCTTTCGATAGAAACTCCTTCTCTAGAAAGGATCCATTCTTGGCAACGAATGTTTTGCCTTCGTATCTCTGATAGAAGGAGTACCCAACAGTTTCCTTTGGGTATTCTATGAAGACACACTTCTCTGATTTGGGTTTGAGCTTATCAGGTTGAAAACCTTTTTCATATAAGCATCGCAACTCCAAACTTTAAGAAACGACAGCTTAGGTTTACCGCTAAACCATAGTTCATACGGTGTCGTCTCAACGGATTTAGATGGTGCCCTATTAAACGTGAATGCAGCTGTCTCTAATGCATAACCCAAAAACGATAGTGGTAAACCGATAAGAGACATCATAGATCGCACCATATCTAGTAAAGTACGATTACGACGTTCGGACACACCATTACATTGTGGTGTTCCAGGTGGCGTGAGTTGTGAAACTATTTCACATTGTTTCAAATGAAGACCAAACTCGTAACTCAAATATTCATCTCCACGATCAGATCGCAGAAACTTTTTTCTTGTTACGATGATTTTCCACTTCACTCTGAAATTCTTTGAACCTTTCAACTATTTCAGACTTATATTTCATCAAGTAGATATACCCATATCTACTCAAATCATCTGTGAAGGTCAGAAAATAATGATACCCGCCACGAGCCTTAATACTTATTGGTCTGCATACATCAGTATGTATTATTTCCAATAAGTCAGTAGCTCGTTCCATTGTTCCGGAGAACGGAGTTTTTGTCATCTTACCCAAAAGGCACGGTTCTCAAGCATCAAATGATTCATAACCAAGTGATTCCGAAAATCCATCTTTATGGAGTTTCTTCATGCGTTTTACACCGATATGACCCAAACGGCAGTGCCACAAATAAGTTGCACTATCATTATTAACTTTGCATCTTTTGGCATCAATATTATGAATATGTGTATCACTACCATCGAGATCCAACAAACTATTTTCATTGGGTGTATGACCATTTGAAGATTTTATTCATATAAACAGAACAACAATTATTCTCTAACTTTAAATGAATAACCGTATTGCAATAAACATGATCAAATCATATTCATGCTCAACGCAAACGCCAAATAACATTTATTTAGGTTTAACACTAATCCCGAAAGTATAGGGAGTGTGCGATGATGATTATATCAATCTTGGAACTACTTCCAACACTCATCGCCACTTCCCCTTCAACTAGTCTCTGTTTATTCTGTAACTCCTGTTTCGAGTTACTAATCTTAGCAACCGAACAAGTATCAAATACTCAGGGGCTACTATAAACACTAGTAAGGCACACATCAATAACCTGTATATCAAATATACCCTTGTTCACTTTGCCATCCTTCTTATCCACCAAATATTCAGGGCATTTCCACTTCTAGTGATCATTTCCTTTGCAGTGTAAGCACTTAGTTTCAGGCTTTGGTCCAGCTTTGGGCTTCTTCACGGGAGTGACAACTTGTTTTCCATTCTACTTGAAGTTTCCCTTTCTCTCCCTTTGCCCTTTTCTTGAAACTAGTGGTCTTGTTAATCATCAACACTTGATTCTCTTTCTTGATTTCTACCTTCGTCGATTTCAACATCACGAAGAGCTCGGGAATCGTTTTAGTTATCCCTTGCATACTATAGTTCATCACAAAGTTATAGTAACTTAGTGATGGTGACTAGATAATTCTGTCAATCACTATCTTATCTGGAAGATTAACTCCCACTTGATTCAAGTGATTGAAGGACCCAGACAATCTGAGCACATGCTCACTAGTTGAGCGATTCTCCTCCATCTTTTAGCTATAGAACTTGTTGGAGACTTCATATCTCTCAACTCGAGTATTTGCTTGAAATATTAACTTCAACTCCTGGAACATCTCATATGGTCCATGACGTTCAAAACGTCTTTGAAGTCCCGATTCTAAGCCGTTAAGCATGGTGCACTAAACTATCAAGTAGTCATCATATTGAGCTAGCCAAACGTTCATAACGTCTGCATCTGCTCCTGCAATAGGTCTGTCACCTAGCTGTGCATTAAGGACATAATTCTTCTGTGCAGCAATGAGGATAAACCTCAGATCACGGATTCAATCTGCATCATTGCTACTAACATTTTTCAACACAATTTTCTCTAGGAACATATCAAAATAAACATATGAAAGCAACAATGCGAGATATTGATCTACAACATAATTTTTGCAAAATACTACCAGGACTAAGTTCATGATAAATTTAAGTTCAATTAATCATATCACTTAAGAACTCCCACTTAGACAGACATCTCTCTAGTCATCTAAGTGATCACGTGATACAAATCAACTAAACCATGTCCGATCATCACATGAGATGGAGTAGTTTTCAATGGTGAACATCACTATGTTGATCATATCTACTATATGATTCACGCTCGACCTTTCAGTCTCCGTGTTTCGAGGCCATATCTGTATATGCTAGGCTCGTCAAGTTTAACTTGAGTATTCCGCGTGTGCAACTGTTTTGCACCCATTGTATTTGAACGTAGAGCCTATCACACCCGATCATCACGTGGTGTCTCAGCACGAAGAACTTTCGCAATGGTGCATACTCAGGGAGAACACTTCTTGATAATTTTAGTGAGAGATCATCTTAAAATGCTACCGTCAATCAAAGCAAGATAAGATGCATAAAGGATAAACATCACATGCAATCAATATAAGTGATATGATATGGCCATCATCATCTTGTGCTTGTGATCTCCATCTCCAAAGCACCATCGTGATCACCATCGTCACCGGCGCGACACCTTGATCTCCATCGTAGCATCGTTGTCGTATATGCCATCTATTGCTTCTATGACTATCGCTACTGCTTAGTGATAAAGTAAAGCAATTACAGGGCGTTTGCATTTCATACAATAACACGACAACCATATGGCTCCTGCCAGTTGTCGATAACTTCGGTTACAAAACATGATCATCTCATACAATAAAATATAGCATCACGTCTTGACCATATCACATCACAACATGCCGTGCAAAAACAAGTTAGACGTTCTCTACTTTGTTGTTGCAAGTTTTACGTGGCTGCTACGGGCTTAGCAAGAACCGTTCTTACCTACGCATCAAAACCACAACGATAGTTCGTCAAGTTAGTGTTGTTTTAACCTTCGCAAGGACCGGGCGTAGCCACACTCGGTTCAACTAAAGTGAGAGAGACAGACACCCGCCAGTCACCTTTAAGCACGAGTGCTCGTAACGGTGAAACCAGTCTCGCGTAAGCGTACGCGTAATGTCGGTCCGGGCCGCTTCATCTCACAATACCGCTGAACCAAAGTATGACATGCTGGTAAGCATTATGACTTGTATCGCCCACAACTCACTTGTGTTCTACTTGTGCATATAACATCAACGCATAAAACCTAGGCTCGGATGCCACTGTTGGGGAACATAGTAATTTCAAAAAAATTCCTACGCACACGCAAGATCATGGTGATGCATAGCAACGAGAGGGGAGAGTGTTGTCCATGTACCCTCGTAGACCGTAAGCGAAAGTGTTATGACAACGTGGTTGATGTAGTCGTACGTCTTCATGATCCGACCGATCCAAGCACCGAACGTACGGCACCTCCGAGTTCAGCACACGTTCAGCTCGATGACGATCCCCGGACTCCGATCCAGCAGGGTGTCGGGGATGAGTTCCATCAGCACGACGGCGTGGTGACGATGATGATGTTCTACGGACACAGGGCTTCGCCTAAGCACCGCAACGATATGACCGAGGTGGAATATGGTGGAGGGGGGCACCGCACACGGCTAAGGAACGATCACGAAGATCAACTTGTGTGTCTAGAGGTGCCCCCCTGCCCCCATATATAAAGGAGGGAGGGGGGAGGTGCGGCCGGCCCCTAGGGGTGCGCTTGGAGGAGTCCTAATCCCACCGGGAGTAGGACTCCCCCTTCTTGCCTTGGTGGAGAAGGAAAAGGGGGGAGGGGAAAGAGGAAAGGGGGGCGCCCCCCCCCCCCTTCCTTGTCCTATTCGGACTAGGGTGGAGGGGGCACGTGGCCTGCCCTGGCCGGCCCTCCTCTTCTCCCTCATGGCCCATGTAGGCCCATTAACCCCCGGGAGGGTTCCGGTAACCCCCCGGTACTCCGGTAAAATCCCGATTTCACCCGGAACGATTCCGATATCCAAATATAGGCTTCCAATATATCAATCTTTATGTCTCGAACAGTTCAAGACTCCTCGTCATGTCCGTGATCACATCCGGGACTCCGAACAACCTTCGGTACATCAAAACTTATAAACTCATAATAAAACTGTCATCGTAACGTTAAGCATGCGGACCCTACGGGTTCGAGAACTATGTAGACATGACCTAGAACTATTCTCGGTCAATAACCAATAGCAGAACCTGGATGCTCATATTGGCTCCTACATATTCTACGAAGATCTTTATCGGTAAAACCGCATAACAACATACGTTGTTCCCTTTGTCATCGGTATGTTACTTGCCCGAGATTCGATCGTCGGTATCCAATACCTAGTTCAATCTCGTTACCGGCAAGTCTGTTTACTCGTTACGTAATGCATCATTCCGTAACTAACTCATTAGCTACATTGCTTGCAAGGCTTATAGTGATGTGCATTACTGAGAGGGCCCAGAGATACCTCTCCGACAATTGGAGTGACAAAACCTAATCTCGAAATACGCCAACTCAACATGTACCTTCGGAGACACTTGTAGAGCTCCTTTATAATCACACAGTTACGTTGTGATGTTTGGTAGCACACAAAATGTTCCTCCGGTAAATGGGAGTTGCATAATCTCATAGTTGTACGAACTTTGTATAAGTCATGAAGAAAGCAATAGCAACATACTAAACGATCAAGTGCTAGGATAACGGAATGGGTCAAGTCAATCACATCATTCTCCTAATGATGTGATCCCGTTAATCAAATGACAACACATGTCTATGGTTAGGAAACATAACCATCTTTGATTAATGAGCTAGTCAAGTAGAGGCATACTAGTGACACTATGTTTGTCTATGTATTCACACATGTATTATGTTTCCAGTTAATACAATTCTAGCATGAATAATAAACATTTATCATGATATAAGGAAATAAATAATAACTTTATTATTGCCTCTAGGGCATATTTCCTTCAGATCCTTCATACGGCAAACTGACAAAACCTCACCACAAGTTTCATCTTGCATGGGAGTGGAATTTAATAGATAAAGACCACATCCAGTACACTGCAATGGATGCCTACCTTTATTTCAATATATACAAGGGTTGGATGAACAACAAGAGCCTAGTGTACGGTTCAAGCAAACAAGTATTGGCCAAGAGGAAGAGGGACAAGGACGAAGTCGAGGAGCTGGACGAGGAGTCCGAGTAAGGTGGTAGTGTCATTGCTCATCGTGGTTCTAATGCAGTTTCTATCGGATTAGTTGATTAGTTTAATTTCAGGGTGCTTAGTTTTATTTCAGGGGTGTGTTGTGCTGAGCCCCCAACAGAACTATGTTATGTTATTTCCTTACTTTAACTCTTTAGTACGTACATACTAGTATTTCTTACAGTTCATCTTGTAGTTGGTAGTACTACCACTCGTTTCTTCACATTATTTATGTACTATATATGATATGGCCAACATCATATAGCCAGCAGTTGGCTATACTATTAACCATGCTCTAAGAATGCCACATACGTAAAACACTTAAATGAGATAAGTAATTCTAAAAACACACTTAAATGAGAGAAGTTTACCCAAAGCATGAAGGAGTTCAGTTGTCAAAGAATTAAATAGGTATGCTAATTTCTTTAATAGACTTTAGCACCCCATCTAAGCACGTACTAGCTTTTTTAATAGTACTATATGCATAATTCGGCGATAAGAGCTCTGTATATGTACCACCTTTTTTCTTTAATTTCATCTTGTTTGTTTTTCTCCATGGCACAATCCATCAATACTACTACTATACAACACTTAAAAGGCTAGAGGGCGGGGCAGTCTCCCTTGGTCGGTTTCATGAGAGGCGAGGGCTTTTGTGATTTGATGGCTCATTACTGCTGGAAGGTGGGGCCTTGTGATTTGATTGCTCATATAAATGTCGCCGACGACCTAAGGAGGAGCAAAGAACCATGCGGTATACTCAAGTTTTCCACTGAAGTACTAGTACGAGGAAGGAGCGCGAAACACGACAGCCCGGTGCGATATGGCGATAAAAATGATCTAATTTGCTAGTCATCGATCCCACGGCGCTGCTCATCGTTAGCATTGTTCTATTCGTGCCTCGAAGTGAATTTGGCACATGCAGCAAAACACCCGAAGCAAAAGAAGAAACACAGGAGCAAAAGAAGAAGGAAGATTACCCCCCCCCCCCAAAAAAAGAAGGAAGACGCAGACACAAGGGTTGCTGGCCATAGAGTCCTAACTACTTCTTCATCGCCTCCATGACCTTCATCTCCTCGCACGTCTCCTCTGCCGTCTTCTCCATTATGTCCATGACACGGGATTTCTCAAGGTGAGCATTCATCATCTCTTCCACGACCACATTACGTACCTTGACAGCAGCCAGGTGCTCGATGCAGAGCTTCGCCAACTCCTCCTTATGTTCCATGATGAGGGAGTTCAACATCTTCACTGAGGAGCTACTCTTCTCATGCAGCTTCTTCCAGCCGGCGTTCTCCTCCTTCGCCTTGTTCTCCTAAAGTTGCTGGATTTCTCTAGTCACCTTCTTACCCGAGGTTGTAGGATCGAAAGTAGGTCTAAAGGGGGTGATTAGACTACTTGACCAAATAAAAATCTAACCTTTTCCCAATTTTAGTTGTGGCCAGATTTTAACAATTAACACAAGTAAAGCAATCAACCTACACATGCAATTCTAAGAGTGTAGCAGCGGAAAGTAGAACATTGCATATGAAGGTAAACGGAAGGGTTTGGAGAGTGCAAACGCAATGAAGACATGAAGGTTTTTGGCATGGTTCCGACAGGTGGTGCTATCGTACATCCACGTTGATGGAGACTTCAACCCACGAAGGGTAACAATTTCACGAGTCCACGGAGGGCTCCACCCATGAAGGGTCCACGAATAAGCAACCTTGTCTATCCCACCATGGCCATCACCCACAAAGGACTTGCCTCGCTCGGGTAGATCTTCACGAAGTAGGCGATCTCCTTGCCCTTACAAACTTCTTGGTGCAACTCCACAACATGACAAAGGCTCCCAAGCGACACCTAACCAATCTAGGAGACACCACTCTCCAAAAGGCAATAGATGGTGTGTTGATGATGAACTCCTTGCTCTGGTGCTTCAAATGATAGTCTCCCCAACACTTAACTCTCTCTCATAGATTAGGATATGGTGGAAATATGATTTGAGTAGAAAGCAACTTGGGAAAGGCTAGAAATCAAGATTCTTGTGGTAGGATTGGTATATCTTGATCTAAACACATGGGTAGGTGGTTCTCTCTTAGAAAATGTATGGTGGAAGTGTAGGCACGTTTTGATGGCTCTCTCACATATGGATAAGGGGGTGGACGGGTATATATAGCCTCCACACAAAATCCAACCATTGCACACATTTGACTCAACTCGGTGAGACCGAATAGCTAAAATCGGTGAGATCGACTAGTTCAAAATGTGAACGTTAGGAATCTCGGCGGGACCGACTGGAAAAACTCGGTGGGACTAATGTGCTAGGGCTCTAGGGCAAACATCATCTCGGTGGCACCGATTGCATCAACTCGGTGAGACCGTAGTGAAGCAATAAGGCAACAGAGAGAATTTCAAGCCAACTCGGTGAGACCGAAATAAACGCAACAATTCACAAAGCGTTGGCAAGGCCATCTCGATGAGACCGAGACCCGTCGGTGAGGCCAGACTGTTAGGGTTTCTGGCAGTGGCTACATCATTTGAACTCGGTGGAGCCGGATAGAAAGAATCGGTGGAACCGACTTGGAGTTTAGTGTATTGACATATTTTGATGTATAAAGTGGTCGGGGGCTTTGGAGCAATATCACTAAGCATTTGAGCAAGCAAGCCATTAAGCAACACCTCATCCCCTTTTAATAATACTGGTTTTCCTATGGGCTCAATGTGATCTTCGATCACTTAAAATAAAATGAAGAGTCTTGAGCTTTTGCTAATATGTGTCATTAGCATTTTGAGGGGTCCACATTTCTAGTCCATGGCATGCCATTCATTGAACTTCTTGAAATATTCATCTTGAGAGGATATTAGTTCAATGAGCTATATGTTGTTATGAATTACCAAAACCACCCGGGGATTAGTTGCACTTTTAATATCCCCCTTTTTGGTAATTGATGATAGCATATAGATCAAAGCTTTGACAAATGGTAAAGTGAATGAAATACATCGTCGCTTTGAGAAGCATGTGATAAGCAAGATCTCCCCCTAAATTTGTTCATTATTTGAAATTTGCATTTGAATTCAAATGCACAATCAATTAGGATCATGGGTCACTCTTCCATATCACATACATCTTGGTGGAGCGCACAAAATGATAAGAGTAGAATAACATGCACTCATCACCAAAGATACAAGTGATTAATCATACGCAAACAATCATAGAGATAGACGTGCAAGCACACATTAAGCATAGTATGATCAAACACATGATCATACAAGGTATCTCACGAGCATAACACAAATGTAGTATCAAGTAGCAACAACCAACCAAAGTATCAAGGAAAATAAGAACCAACAAAGAAGCAAAAGACTCTCTCTCTCTCTCTCCCTCCCTAGAAACCTATGATCTATACACTCCCCCCTTTGGAAACAAGTTACCAAAAAGTTTGAAGATGTATAGTGCTATGCAGCATTCTAGACACGATCTCCGGGAGCTCCTGAAGGGGTCTTCTAGCTTGTTGCTTTGGTGTGCGTAGACGGTGTTGAGATGAGTCCATCTGCAAATGCTTCATCCGAAGTTCGTTGAGCAGGAGGGGTTGACACTGGTGGTGGCACTGTGGCAGTTGCGGCAGGAGCACAGTGAGTAGGCCTAGTATCTGCAACTGGCTCAGTAGCAGAACTTTGTACCCTTGACACTGTCTGAAATCTATCTGTAGTAGGTCTGTCATCTCCGTCCTCGGCATCATCTCTCAGCTTCTCAACAATGGTCTGAATCTCAGTGACCTTGAATCAAGGTTGTACATCTTATCTTCCACAATCCTCTCTAAGCTCTCCTGATTCTTAGTCAAGTTGGCTAGACTCTTCTCAATCCTCAGGATAGCTTCTAGCAGATATGTGAGCTGATCTTGCTTGGTCTTGAGATTCACAATAGATGCATCTGGAGCACTTTGTCATGACCCGGTTTTGGTAAAATCCAAGTCTCTGTGCTTACTATGCTATCCCTGGATCATAGCTAACACACACAGTAACAAGAATGAATATCACAAAATATACATCATTTTACTACAACGGTACATCCAGAATTAAACAAATACATACCATTGGCACAGCTCAATGCTGGCACATAATACAGCGGAATAATACGTAGTCGCTAAGTTAGGGCTCCATCAACGCCACTGGGCTCTTTCAGTGTAGACCATAAGCCTATCGTCTCTTAGTCTGCTGAGATCTACACATGACAGGTGCAGGTGAGTACGTGGAATGTACTCGCAAGTTGCAAAGGAAAGTATAACAGAATATATATGCAGGGTAAGTATTGGTGGAGGTTTCCTTTGCATAAAGCCATTTTTTCTCCTATACTAAATTTTTGTAAACTTCTTTTGAAATAGAAATAGTTTTTAGTATAAAAGGTAGGTGTGAGACACTTGGATATACGCACCAGTGCTCATTCTCCAAAATAGTTTTAAAACAAACATAAGGTTGAAGTGAAACACATTCACTGTGCTCATTCCTCAACTTTAACCCTTAAAACAGATGTTTAGAAAAGAGAGGGGAGATTCTTCTTCAGTCCAAGTCTTCAGTTGCTCAAAATTGCCCGTAACCAGGGGCACAACTAATCGATTAGGTTTAACCCTCTGTAGAGGTCGTACACGTTCCCCACATGACACAACCAACCCCGTTTATCATTACACACTTGGGTGTACGACTAGGAGGAGGTTGTGATGAAGCCTTTCCGTAATAGCCCCCTATACCGCCAAGCCGCCCGCAACTTCGGCACGAAGGCCTCTCTTTGATGGCGGTTCTGGGGTAGGGTTTCCCGTTAGTACTAAGCTAAGCCAGAGCCCATAGTAGCATGCGGCTATACTGGAAGCTACATCAAACTGAACTTGGAAGATCTCAGTCCCCTGGACGGCAGTCCCCACCAAAAACATGTGTGCAAGACCCCAGGCGGGCGCATTCACTGCAAAACCCCGATGGGTGCAATCACTTGTAGACGCTCCCGTCAATACCATTCCGTCCAGGGAGTAGAAGATAAAATGATATATAGTTTTGTTTTTCAATAGTTTTCACAACACATTTCCCCAAAAGAGTCAAGTTTAAAGGTTCAAAACAATTTTGGTTTTCATCCCACCCATTTTGTGCAAGCGTGGCCAAGCATGGATGCAAGTCTTGAACCTATGGCTCTAGCTAGTAATAGTACTTTGTAAAACATGCATAGCATTAAAATACAAAGGATTATGCATAATATGAAAACATAGGTCAAAGCATGATCAATTTGCAACTTGCCTTCGGTTTTGCAGTCACAAGGTTCTACCTCCTCGTAGAATTCACCTTCGCACTCGCCGTAATCTAACGCGATAAATAACTCAAGTAAGACACTCGACATATCCACATTCACATAACAATGGTTCAAGCAAGCATTCAACATACAATAAAAATCCAAATGAAGATCCAAATAACAACACAAATTATTCGGTTGCCACAATCATAATTTCTAGGGCATTGTTAGGGTTGACGTAGAATCAAGTGTGGTCTTGGAAGAAAATATGACATAGTCATATTCTAGGGTTGGATCAAATTGGTACAAAGTGAAGATCATCGTTTGATAGAAGGAGGGTTATGAGGCAAGATTCTTCGACAATTTCATAATGGGTTTACTCGGAATATTTGACTTGGTTAAAGGAAAGTGGTATGGCATATGTTTTGAGATAAAAATTAAATTCTTAATCTTTTATCTCCAAATCTTTGTGGTTGTTCAAATGACCAGAGAGGTCTCTAGGGATCCATCTAAGGATTTCTATTGAAGAATCAAATTCAATCTAATAAAGTTATTAAATTATGATTAAAGAAAGTCAAATTAAGGTGATGGTGCTAAAACAGTGACTAGACATCATTGAAAATTATTCTATGAGTTCTAACACAAGGGTGAGATCCTAAGGTCCAACTTTCATATATAAAACATTTTTATATGATTTACATAATAAAAGATATAGTAAAAATACTCATCTTAAGATTTAAATCAAAACTAAATTTTAAATTGCCCAAAAGTGAGATTTTATAATTTCATAAAAAAAAAGTACAGGTTTCAACGAATCCGGAGATATCTTATTTGTCAAAATCGGACATACGGTTTGGGAGATACGAATTTCCGAAGTTTGGATATTTTTCTGGAAAAAAAAGAATTACGGGATTTAGAGAGAGCTCACCGGAGTTGGTCGCCGGAGTTGGGGAAGAAGGTCGCCGGAGTTGTGGAAGAAACTCCCTGGCGTCAAGTAGAAGGAGGAAGGCGAAGAGTTCGACGAGGGAAGTCCGTTGGGCAATGTCCCGGGCTCGGCCTCGTCTCGTGGCGGCGTGGAGCGGCCGCCGGAGCTGCCGAACTGCCGAACTCCGACGAGCAATTGATCGGGATGGGGAGGGAGATAGCTCCCGAAAGAAGAGGGCTTCGGACGAGGGCTGAGAGGGGATCGCAGGGTGCTTTTTATAGAGCTCGGGGAGGTCCGAATTCGAGCAGATGAAGGACGATAATGGTGGTTGTTCAGTTTCTGTTTTCTTTTTGTTTTCTTCTTCCAGGTTTCCTCCCTTATTGATTTTCGTGTTTCTTATTTTCTTAAATGCGTGAACTTTTTCCAAATCGATGATGTTTATTTATAATATGATGAAATTTTGTTTTCAAAATCAATGAACCTTTTTTAGTGAACTATTTATAAAAATTGATGTTTCTTTTTTTTTCAATTTCAATGAACTTTTAACAATTCGATGAACTTTCTTTAAATTTGATGATTTTTTAAAATTGATGAACTTTTTTCAAATTCAGTGAACTTATATTCGAATGGACTTTTTTTGAAATTCGATGAACTTATTTTCAAATTTGTGAACCTTTTCTCAAATTCAGTGATCTTTTTTGAAAATTTATGAACTTATTTATAGCTTTGGTGAACTTTTTTTAAAACCGATGAACTTTTTTCAGATTCAGAGAACTTTTTTCAATTTTGGATGAACTTTTTTCAAAATTTGATGATCTTTTTCTCAAATTCGATTAACTTTTTCGCATTTGATGAACTTTTTTCTCAATTTCTATTAGCTTTCTTTTTTCCAAAATCGATGAACTTCTTTCACATTTTATGAACTATTTTCAAAATTGGTGAATTGTTTTCTAATAGATGAATAATTCTTCTGAAATTGGATAAACCTTTATCAGACACGATGAACTTTTCTAATTCATGAACTTTTTTCAAGATATGATAAACTTTTTTTCATAAAAAAATAAAAAAATGAAAATTTTATTGCGTAAAATAATGCGGCTGCAGTAGTTCTTGTGAGTTCGTGTTGCTATATTGTCACAGTGCTGTAGTGGGTGCAGTGGTTAGCTGAACCAACTTTAGAAATAGCGAGTCGAGTTCGAGACCTCCTACTCGCTAGTTTTTTGCCGGTCCTTTCTGGAAACAATTTCTGCGCTGGAGTGTTGGCGGGCCGGCCCACTTGGCGTTTGCTGTAGGCGCCGGTTGACTCTTGCGGCGCTTAAAGCGCTCAATAGGAGCTCCCGTAAGGGAGGTTGTCCTATATGACGCTCTTTGCGTCAAGTTGCTGGTGTTTCGCACAGAGCCTCCACTTGACGGGCTTGTTGGGCCGTTTTCTGTTTCTACTGTTTCACGAGCGAGCGAGCGAGCGAGAACTCAGTGTTAAAAAGAAATAACGCTCTTTGCGTCAAGTTGCTGGTGTTTCGCACAGAGCCTCCACTTGACGGGCTTGTTGGGCCGTTTTCTGTTTCTACTGTTTCACGAGCGAGCGAGAACTCAGTGTTAAAAAGAAATACCACGGTTGAAGGGATTCGAACCCAGTACATTACATTATACGAAAAGTGGTACTAACAGTTGAGCTATCAGTCGTTAATGATTCTTTAGCAGCGCCAAGCTTAAAGAACCAAACACGCAGCGCAGTCCAAAATATATATCTTGAATTTCAAAAGCATTTTTATTAAGAAAAACGAAGGGATCTGTGACACACAAGCAAATTGCTGATTTGCAAAAAAAAACCGAAATGTTTGCAAAAATCAGGAACATTTTTTTGAAACGGGAACTTTTTTAAATTCCAAGGAAGAAATTGAAAACGTGAACATATTTGAAAAATGTGAAAATAAGAACATTTTCTGAAAATTTTAAGCTGAACAATTTCAAATCTCCTGAAAAAATGAAAACATGCACATTTTTGAAAATTGCGAACAATTTTTGGAAACGAGAACATTTTTCAACTGCCCAATTTTTTTGAAATTTGTGAACAAAAAGTTGAAACTGAACAATTTCAAAACTCCTGAAAAAATGAAAACATGCGCATTTTTCAAATTTGTGAACAAATTTTGAAAGCAGGAACATGTTTTGAACAAGCCCGAACATTTTTTGAAATTTGTGAACAAAAATTTGATACTGAACGATTTCGAAACACCTGAAAAAATTACAACGTGCACATTTTTTAAAATTGCGAACAATTTTTTGAAAACGGGAACTTGTTTTGAACCGCCCAAACATTTTTCGAAATTTGTGAACAAAAATTTGAAACTGAACAATTTCGAAACTCAAAAGTGAGAGTGTGCACATTTTTCTGAATTTTTTTTAAACAGTTTTCAAAAATGGGAACATTTTATGAAATTCCTGGGCTATTTTTGAACAAATTTGGAAAGCGGAAACATATCTCTTAAACCGAACATTTTTTAGTTTGTGAATAAAATTAGAAAAGACGAATACTTTTTTTAAATTCTAAACATTTATAAAATTTCTGAACAAAAATTTGAAAACAGGAACATTTTTTTTGCCTAGGCGAACAAAAAAATTGAAACTGCAGAAAATGATTGTGAAAAACATGAAACTTTTTTGAAGTTGCAATCAAATTAGGAAATTCTGAACAAAGTTTTAAACCACGAACATTTTTTGAATTTTTGAACAAATATTTAAAATGGGAAATTTCATGAAATTATGAATATTTTTTGAAACAAAGCGAGCAAATTTTGCAAGTTATAAACAAAATTTGAAAACACGAACATTTTCCGTAAAAATGAACAAAATTTGTAAAATGGAAATTTTTTGAAAAAGAAAAATAAATCCAAAAAAAATGAAAATGAAAAGAAAAGAAAATCAGAGAAAAAAGAAACAAGTAATGAAAATAAACAGTAAAAGAAACGGGGAGAGAAAAGAAAAAATAAATAGAAAAAAACAGAAAAGAAAGAAATCCGGTTCAATAACCTTCTAGAAGGTTTCCAGAACCGTAAAAAAGCCGGCTGTGAACCTTCAGAAGGTTCCCAAAAGCGGGATCGCTGAAAACGCGCAGACGGGCCGGCCCAAAACCGAACGATCGCCTGATCGCCTGTGCGAAGCAGCGTCTGTTTGCCGCAGAGAGCGGCGAATAGGGAATTCCCTCCCGTAAGAGCAAATCCTCTGGGAGCTCCTATACGGCGCTGCAGGCGCCCGTTCGCGCTTCTGGCACCTGCAGCGTCCCGTGCATTCCAGCGAACGCAAAAAAAAACGCAAAAAATATTACATCTAGATATATCCCTTTTTATCCATTTTGATGACAAGTATTTTCGGACGGAGGGAGTACTATCTACAGGTTTCGAACTCACCACATCAAGTTCACGTACAGCTACCACCAGCCACACGAGCTACTTTCCGTTTGTTGATTAGTACCAGAGGCAAATGTGTAATAACAAGGGCAGAGCGCTATTTTATTGCACAGAACCATTCATCTATTGTGTCACTTGATTTTTTAATTATTTGAAAAAAATATCTGGATTTTGAAAAAAGTTCTTCATTTTGGAAGAAAAGTTCACAAACCTGAAAAAGTTCATTAATTTCCAAAAAAAGTTCACCGATTTTGCAAGAAAAGTTCATCAAATTAGAAAAATGGTCACAGTTTTCAAAAAGAAAAATAATCAAATTTGAAAACTATCCATTGAATTTGAGAAAGCTTCATCAATTTTGATAAAATGTTTGTCAAATTTGAAGAAAAGTTAGTCGGTTTTTAAAAAAATTCATTGAATTAAAAAAAGTTCATCTAATTAGAGAAAAGTTCATAAAACTTAAAAAAGTTCATCAAATTTAAAAAAAGTTCATCAAATTTGGAAAAAAATCACAAATATTAAAAAGTTCATCAATTTTGAAAACAGTTCACCAATTTCGAACAAAAAGTTCTTCGATTTAGAAAAAAATCATCAAAAATGAAAAATTTCATCGATTTGAAAAAATATCATCGAAATTGAAAATAAGTTCACAAAATTTTAAAAAGTTCATCCATTTTAACAAGAAGGTACGCCAACAAGGAAGAAAAAAAAGAAAAAAAAGAAGAAGCGAAAGAAAAAAAGAAAAGAAGAAGCGAAGAAAATGACGAAAAGACGAATGTAGCCACGTGAAGTTTGTTGGCGTGGTGGTTTGTGCATGCTAGTTTGTAGCAGGAGGTCGCCGGTTCGAGTAGCAGTGTACACACACTAGCACTTATTTTTTTCTTTTAAAAAACAGGATAAAAAGTAGATGTGCCGGCCCAGGTCGCAGCGCTGCAGGCGCCCGTTTGTAAAATGGGCTATAATCGGCGCCTGCAGCGCCAAATAGGAAACACCAAATCCTCTGTAAGTGCACGCACGAGAAGAAGAAGACCAAGCGCCTGGGCTTTCACTACCAGAGGGATGGGCCTTAGTGGAGGAAACTGGCCCAAAGAAAAAAGGCAAGGAAAAAATACAAAAACAAGGTGGGCTGTGCTATCCTGCTGTCTCGCGCCTGTCCAAGATTTTGAGAGAGAAATATACTGGGTCAAGCCAGATAGTTTAGGAATTAGGATTGAAATATAATTACGTACATAAATACATGCACAAAAAGTTTACTTAAAACAAATAATAAAAATGTTTACATTAGTGCCAATATTATTTAGAGTCCAAAAAAATTAGTCTCCGAATTTAATAAAATTAAGTTTGTTCACAAACTTCCCTTCACACTTTATGGACATAATTGAAATAATCAAAAATTCAGTTTAGAGTTCTGCAAATTCACGAAATGATAATTATGCAGTACTAAATATTTCCAATATATTTTGGAGAAGTCACATTATCTCCTCTCATTAAATTTGTTGGAAATATTTAAATGGCATTAAAATTTCAAATGAGATCCAATTTCTGATGGAACTCCAAAATTCAAGGAACTTCAAATGAAATTTTTATCCATCACATTTGAGAAAGTCATTTTATTCTCACTCCATTTTTATTTGTGGTTTCAAAATATTTCATAGGTGTCCAAAAGAAAAGCAATTGGATTGAAATATTTGAAACAAGAATCAATAGGTTTTAATTTCCCATGAAAACCATAGCAATTCACTCAATAATATCTTATTATTAACATTCCAAAATTTGGAAAATTTTGGGATGTTACAAATTACCACCCTTAAAAGAAATCTCGTCCTCGTGATTTGCAAAGGCTAGCAAGAAATAGGTTAGGGTTTGGGTTCCTTGGGTTACTTCCCCAGGGTTTGGTCATATCATCTACAGGTTTGCGGTTTATCCTTTTGCCTCCTTTCTTGAGAGAATGCCTTCTATTAATTCAATTCCGTGTATTCCAGTTCTTCAGCATACCTAAGTCTGTGACTTCTGGCACCATTATGGAGTCTCTGTTTATTTGTCGTATGACCCAATTGTCCTTCGAGGGTGTTCGGGTGCTACCACCCTTAAGAACAAACTTGTAGGGATTTCCAGAATTTCTTTACTCCATGATGGTTTCAACCAAGCTCCTCTGGGCCAGAACTGAGCCTTGGCTCAAAAGAACAAGTCTTCACTCAAAGTCCATAATTTCCAGAACAACCTATCGAGACTCTCATGGGGGTCAATGAATTATCTTCCGATGAAACTCCTTGACGATCTTCATGTTTTTTTCTCACGTCGAATCTTTGTTAGGCACAATTGCCTATCTATAAGGGTAATACATCTTTCCATCCTAGGGTTTTAGGCTTGCGCAACTACACTCTACTAGGGTTTCAAGTCTCTTCGACTTACCAATCAAACATACAAAAGTATATAATAAGAGTCTCGGGTATGGGGGTCAATCCGTCCCGTACTCAAATCATTATTTCATATGTAGACAGGTGAATCCCGTATTCTAACACTTGGTCTTTCTCACTCCTCTTTAAGAGTTCTTCGCCTGCAAAGCTAATAAAACGTTTTGGGTGGCGGTGATCCTACACGGTTGTGTTATCCGTAAAATAACGGAATTTCCTCGCATCTTCACTTGCTTTCTTCAAATTAGTATGGCAAGATGAGATTGAAGTAGAGATTCCTTGAAGTGTTCCCAAGTGATTGCCGTTTGAGATTCATTGATGACTATAAGCATCTTCCATCATCCGGGACTCCGAACAACATTCTGCCATCAACCCACATAACTCATACAATATTATACCGTCAAAGAACGTTAAGCGTGCGGACCCTACGGGTTTGAGAACTATGTAGACATGACCGAGACACCTCTCCGGTCAATAACCAATAGCGGAACCTGGATGCCCATATTGGTTCCTACATATTCTACGAAGATCTTTATCGGTCGAACCGTAATGACAACATACGTAATTCCCTTTGTCTGTCGGTATGTTACTTGCCCGAGATTCGATCGTCGGTATCTCTATACCTAGTTCAATCTTGTTACTGGCAAGTCTCTTTACTCGTTTCCTAATACATCATCTCGTAACTAACTCCTTAGTCACTTTGCTTGCAAGCTTCTTATGATGTGTATTACCAAGATGACCCAAAGATACCTCTCCTATAGACAGAGTGACAAATCCCAATCTTGATCCATGCCAACTCAACAGACACCCTCGGAGATACCTGTAGAGCATATTTATAATCACCCAGTTATGTTGTGACATTTGATAGCACACAAGGTATTCCCCCGGTATCCGAGAGTTGCATGATCTCGTGGTCGAAGGAATATGTATTTGATATTAAGAAAGCAATAGCAATAAACTAAACGATCATATGCTAAGCTAAAGGATGGGTCTTTTCCATCACATCATTTTCCTAATGATGTGATCCCGTTATCAAATGACAACTCATGTCTATGGTTAGGAAACCTTAACCATCTTTTGATCAACGAGCTAGTCTAGTAGAGGCTCGCTAGGGACATGGTATTTGTTTATATATCCACACATGTATTTAAGTTTCCTGTCAATACAATTCTAGCATGAATAATAAACCTTTATCATGATCAAGGAAATACAATAATAACCATTTTATTATTGCCTCTAGGGCATATTTCCATCACATACGTTCTTTTCTTTTGTTTGTGCATGTGTAGGATACTTAGACTTCGTGTCAACTTCCACGTCACGTGAGTTGACAATCCGAGCTCTTGAGAGCAAACCATCTTCTACCACGACGAGTCTACATCGCACTTGCTTGTACTTCGGCATTGTGAAGGATGCACAAGGACATGCTTTCGAGGTGATATCCTTCTCTTCCGAGAAACACAAAACCATGAGCATGGATATTGTGGATCATACTACTTGTGTTGCTTCCACCATGAGACTTATTAGCCATCTTGGACCACTCGATTACACACAAGTTAGAGATAGTGCTTTCATTCACGTTTTCCACATTGCCATGCCTCATGACATATATGCCTTGTGTGTTGCATCCAACTTGTTCATTATTTGCTCCTATCATATGTTTGGTTGCAACAATGTCATTTCTTCACGTATGCCATGCACCTTTGATTGTCACATGATTGACTTGATTGCCTCACACATGTTGAACAATGCTCTTTCCATTGTGTTGAGTGCCATGATATCTTTGCTACACCCTATGCACATTATGCTTGGATTGTCTTGCACTTGCCCCATGTGTTTAGACACATCATTATATTTGGTGTTGTGGACGATTATTATGCCTACCATAGACCTTTTGTTGAGCACTTTGCACATTCTTGCTATGACTTTGAGGTAGATGCTAGTTCACTTGCCAAACATATTTGCATTTCTACCTCCCATTTGCATGCTTGTTTTCCATGATGTCCTTGATTGTGCTCAATTTATATGCTTAAATGCCATGCCACACTTCTTTGTCAAACCATATGCTATGCTAGATGACGACACTTGTTGGGTGAATCACCTCTTGAACGCTTGGTTTTGCACTAACGCTGACCACATTTGTTTTTCCAAGTGTTTGTTGTCTTTGCCCCTTTTAACGGAATTACAAGATGGTGCGAATTTGGAGAGTGCCCATTTCAAGCTACAAGATGATGAATGCTTAGTGATCGTCAACTTCTACACGGCAATATCATCTCTTTCCCATGGTGATTTGGTTTTTGATCCGAGGTCAGATCTTTCCCAAGGGGGAGGGGACGATGCGGAGCATCCTATGGACATCACTATGTCAAGAGTCCGTTTGGCAAGTGACATGTGCGGTATCTACTTCATGCATACAAAGGTGAATCATATCCTTTACACGTGTCCACTTGTACCCTTCGAGGATGGTATACTACTTGACCCCTCTCTCGTGTGCATACATAGGTGTGAGCGAAGCAACACATTCATTGAGGAGGAGTCCAAGCATAGGAGAACAACTACACCATCCAAGTGGGAAGCCTGGAAGTGGAGAAGGAACTATCGAAGAAGAAGGCAGAAGTTCCCAGGCAACCCCGTGCGCACGGGCCTCCACAAACCCGTGCCCACGAGCCTCCCAGGCCTGAAGACCCCATGCGCATGGGCGTGTAACGTGCGCACGGGATAATGCGTCAGGTCTCTAGAGACCCTGTGCGCACGGGCTCCACTTACCCCGTGCACATGGGCCCCCTGTGTGTAGCTGCGGGGTTTGGCCCATGTATCCCCATTTCGTCCCTACTTACTGAGGGAGTCCTGGATTAGGGGATCCTCGGACAGCCGGACTATGTACTTGTGCCGGACTGTTGGACTATGAAGATACAAGATTGAAGACTTCATCCCGTGTCCGGGTGGGACTCTCCTTTGCGTGGAAGGCAAGCTTGGCAATTCGGATTTGTAGATTTCCTTCTCTGTAACCGACTCTGTGTAACCCTATCCCCCTCTAGTGTCTATATAAACCGGAGGGTTTAGTCCGTAGGACAAGAACAATCATAATCATAGGCTAGCTTCTAGGGTTTAGCCTCTACGATCTCGTGGTAGATCAACTCTTGTAATACTCATATCATCAAGATTAATCAAGCAGGAAGTAGGGTATTACCTCCAACGAGAGGGCCCGAACCTGGGTAAACATTGTGTTCCCTGCCTCCTGTTACCATTAGCCTTAGACGCACAGTTCGGGACCCCCTACCCGAGATCCGCCGGTTTTGACACCGACATTGGTGCTTTCATTGAGAGTTCCACTATGTCGTCACGATAAGGCTTGATGGCTCCTGCAATCATCTACAACAATGCAATCTAGGGTGAGGTCTTCCTCCCCGGACAGATCTTCGTATTCGGCGGCTTCGCACTGCGGGCCAACTCGCTTGGCCATCTGGAGCAGATCGATAGCTACGCCCCTGGCCATCAGGTCAGGTTTGGAAGCCTGAACTACACCGCCGACATCCGCGGAGACTTGATCTTCGACGGATTCAAACCCATGATAGGCGTACAGAACAGTCACGATGAGCATGACTTAGATCTGCCATCGGACGGTGTTCGGGAGATCACACCTGCAGCTGCCCCCGGCTCTAAATCCGGAGCAGATCGTGTCGTCCGAGGACGGGTGGATAGACCACGCCACGGAGGCCGCACACTCATCGGCGATAGAGCCGAACACAGACATCGCCTCCAATGAGGACTGTGTCATCGGACCCTCAGACTCGTCTCCGGCCATAGGCTCCGAACCGCTCGCATCCGTGCCTATCGAATCTGATTGGGCACCAATCATGGAGTTTACCTCCGCGGATATCTTTCAGCACTCGCCTTTGGGTGACGTGCTAAATTCACTGAAATATCTCTCTCTGTCAGGAGACTCTTGGCCGAACTATGTCCGGCTTGAGTGCGAAGCGGACAACGAAGAAATTCGTTCCCAACCCACCACCCACTTAATAGCCACTGTCGACGACTTAATCGACATGCTTGACTTCGACTCCGAAGACATCGACGGTATGGATGACAATGCAGGAGAAGAACAGGAACCACCAACCACAGGCCGCTGGACAGCCACCTCATAATATGACATATATATGGTGGACACCCCCAAAGAAAGCAATGGCGATGAGGCAACGGAGGATAATCCCCTTGAGAAGCAATCTAGACGCCGGCGTCATCGGCGCTGCTCTAAGCCCCGCCATAGCAAAAATAGCGATACCGGCACAAGAGACAATAGCACTCCGGATAATGCCGAAGACGAAAACAATCCCGCCCAGCCAAGCTTCGAGCAAACCAGACGGGAGGATGGGCAAGCTAGCCCCGACAAATAGACAATGAATGGAGACTCGGAGGATGACAATTACATGCCCCTCTCCGAAGACGAGGTGAGCCTTGGCGACGAAGAATTCATCGTGCCTGAGGATCCCATCGAGCAGGAGCGCTTTAAGCGCCGGCTTATAGCCACTTCAAAAAGCCTGAAGAAAAAGCAGCAGTAGCTTCAAGTTGATCAAGATCTGCTAACTGATAGATGGACCGAGGTCCTGGCAGTCGAGGAATACAGACTCGAGCGCCCAACCAAAAGTTACCCAAAGCGCATGTTGCTACCTCAATTCGAGGAGGAGGCACTAGAGCCTACACTACCAGCGCAGGATGCGGCTGACCGGCCACCTCGTGGCCGAGACAAAGCGGTGCATCAGCCCGAACACTAGCCCGCACCCTAGCGCCAAACAAACAAAAACACGAAGGCCCGGGGCTACACGCATGACCTGCAAGACAAATTGGAAAACAAAGCAGGACAGTCTAGATCGATCTACGGATCACGGGGGCGTGCCCCAACGCGTGACGATGATCGCCACGCCGGATATACTAAATGCAAACCCGGCCAGGCAGAATACAGCAGACCAGACTCATTGGAAATGCGTTGTGATATAGCCCGGCATAGAGGCGCCGCACACCCCCTATGCTTCACTGACGAAGTAATGGATCATGAATTCCCAGAAGGGTTTAAGCCCGTGAATATCGAGCCCTATGATGGGACTACAGACCTCGCGGTATGGATAGAAGATTTCCTTCTCCACATTCACATAGCCCGCGGGGATGATCTACATGCCATCAAGTACCTCCCACTAAAACTGAAGGGACCGGCTCGGCATTGGCTGAATAGTTTGCCAGCAAACTCTATTGGAAGTTGGGAGAACCTGGAAGATGCATTCCTGGATAACTTCCAGGGCACTTATGTGTGACCACCGGATGCTGATGATTTAAGTCACATAACCCAACAGCTCGGAGAGTCCGTCAGGAAATTCTAGACTCGGCTCCTAACTAAGAAGAACCAAATTGTCAACTGTCTGGATGCCGAAGCCCTAGCGGCCTTTAGGCATAACATCCATGACGAGTGGCTTGCCCAACACCTCAGCCAAGAGAAGCCGAAGTCCATGGCAGCCCTCATGACACTCATGACCCGCTTTTGCGCAGGCAAAGACAGCTGGCTGGCTCATAGCAACAACACATCAAGAAATCCTGGCACCTCAATGTTGGAAATATGCCCTAGAGGCAATAATAAAATGGTTATTATTGTATTTCCTTGTTCATGATAATTGTCTATTGTTCATGCTATAATTGTATTAGCTGGAAACTGTAATACATGTGTGAATACATAGACCACAACATGTCCCTGGTGAGCCTCTAGTTGACTAGCTCGTTGATCAATAGATGGTTATGGTTTCCTGACCATGGACATTGGATGTCATTGAAACGGGATCACATCATTAGGAGAATGACGTGATGGACAAGACCCAATCCTAAGCATAGCACAAGATCGTGTAGTTCGTTTGCTAAGAGCTTTTCTAATGTCAAGTATCATTTCCTTAGACCATGAGATTGTGTAACTCCCGGATACCGTAGGAGTGCTTTGGGTGTACCAAACGTCACAACGTAACTGGGTGGCTATAAAGGTGCACTACAGGTATCTCCGAAAGTGTCTGTTGGGTTGGCATGAATCGAGACTGGGATTTGTCACTCCGTATGACGGAGAGGTATCTCTAGGCCCACTCGGTAATGCATCATCATAATGAGCTCAATGTGACTAAGTAGTTAGTCACGGGATCATGCATTACGGAACGAGTAAAGTGACTTGCCGGTAACGAGATTGAATGAGGTATTGGGATACCAACGATCAAATCTCGGGCAAGTAACATACCGATTGACAAAGGGAATTGTATACGGGATTGATTGAATCCCCGACATCGTGGTTCATCAGATGAGATCATCGTGGAACATGTGGGAGCCAACATGGGTATCCAGATCCCGCTGTTGGTTATTCGCCAGAGAACATCTCGGTCATGTCTGCACGGTTCCCGAACTCGTGGGGTCTACACACTTAAGGTTCGGTGACGCTAGAGTTGTAATGGGAATTAGTATGTGGTTATCGAAGGTTGTTCGGGGTCCCGGATGAGATCCCGGACGTGACGAGGAGCTCCAGAATGGTTCGGAGGTGAAGATCGGTATGTTGGACGAAGGGTATTGGAGTCCGGAATTGTTCCGGGGGTACCAGGTGATGACCAGCGTGTCCGAAAGGGGTTTCGGAGGCCCCGACAAGTGTTGGGGGGGCTTATGGGCCAAGGGGAGGGGGCACATCAGCCCACTAAGGGGATGAGTGCCCCTCCCACCCCATCTCACGTAACCTGGAGTGGTAGGGGCGCCACCCCTAGGGCAGCCTCCCCTCCCGGCTTGGGGGGCAAGTTTCCTAGGGGGTGGGGGCGCCCAAACCCATCTAGGGTTTCCCCTGGCCGCCGCCCCCTCCTCTAGATCCATCTAGAAGGGTCGGCCCCCTCCCCCCTTCCCCCTATATATAGTGAGGGGGTGGGAGGGCAGCCACACCCTTCCCCTGGCGCAGCCCCTCCCTCCTCCAACACTTCCTCCTCCTCCGTAGTGCTTAGCGAAGCTCTGCCGGAGAACCACGAGCTCCATCGCCACCACGCCGTCGTGCTGCTGGAGTTTTCCCTCAACTTCTCCTCTCCCCTTGCTGGATCAAGAAGGAGGAGACGTCCCCGGGCTGTACGTGTGTTGAACGCGGAGGCGCCGTCTGTTCGGCACTTAGATCGGAATCGACCGTGATCTGAATCGCTACGTGTACGACTCCACCAACCACGTTCTTGTAATGCTTCCGCATCGCGATCTTCAAGGGTATGAAGATCAACTCATCCTCTCCCTCTCTTGTTGCTAGAATCTCCATAGATTGATCTTGGTGATGCGTAGAAAATTTTGAATTATTGCTACATTCCCCGACACTCAGATACCAGAGATAGCAACGGCAAGCCCCGACGCAACACACACAAGCGTCGTAATAACGGCGACAACGCCGAAGACACGGCCGTCAATGCCGGATTCAGTGTCTCTAAGTCCGGTCAGCGGAAAAATCCATTCAAAAGAAATAATCCGGGCCCGTCCAGTCTAGACCGCATACTCGATCGCTCGTGCCAAATTCACGGCACCCTCGATAAACCAGCCAACCACACCAACAAGGAATGTTGGGTGTTCAAACAGGCCAGCAAGTTGAATGCCGAAAACAAGGAAAAGGGGCCGCACAGTGATGACGACGAGGAGCCCCGGCTACCGAACACAGGAGGACAGAAGAAATTTCCTCCCCAAGTGAAAACGGTAAATATGATATACGCCACCCATATTCCCAAGCGGGAGCGGAAGTGCGCACTAAGGAACGTCTATGCGATGGAGCCAGTCGCCCCAAAATTTAACCCATGGTCTTCCTGTCCGATCACTTTCGATCGCAGGGACCATCCTACCAGTATCCATCATGGCGGTTTGGCCGCGTTGGTCCTCGACCCCATCATTGACGAATTCCACCTGACACGAGTCCTTATGGACGGTGGCAGTAGCCTGAACCTGCTCTATTAGGATACAGTGCGCAAAATGGGCATCGATCCCTCAAGGATCAAACCCATCAAAACCAACTTTAAAGGTGTCATACCAGGTGTAGAGGCCTGTTGCACGGGCTCAATCACACTGGAAGTAGTCTTTGGATCTCAGGACAACTTCCGAAGCGAGGAGTTAATCTTTGATATCGTCCCCTTCCGCAGTGGCTATCACGCACTGCTCGAACGAACCGCATTTGCCAGACTCAATGTGGTACCACATTATGCATAACTCAAGCTCAAAATGCCAGGACCTTGCAGGGTTATAACAGTTAATGGAAACACAGAGCGCTCGCTCCGTACGGAGGAGCACACTACGACCCTCACAGCAGAAGTACAGAGCAGCCTTCTTAGGCAGACCTCCAATTCGGCAATAAAGCCCCCAGAAACCGTCAAGCGAGTCTGAAGTAATCTGAAACAGGATCGTCCGGCACATCCAGAGCTCGCCTAGCAATTCGGCCTCCATCCTAGTCCCAGTCAAGCAGTGAAATTTGTGCTGCACGTACATAATTACGCACTTAAAATACCATGGGCATAGGCGGAGGCACGGCTACAATACGGTCCACAATGCGGCTCAACCGCCCCAGGATCCGTATACCTTCACCCCTTTTCTTTCTTTCAGGTCCCTATTTTCTGGAGGCTCTTCCGATAGCCCGACTATCGGACCCATAACGGGATGGAAACACCAAGGAGGCAAGGAGCTTTGGCGTACAAGGGAATCCCCAGGTGGTCTCTGATAACGATCGCTATACCTGTTTCACATACCCGCACGCAGCTCGCTCTTGGCCAGGACGTGTCAAATACTCCTATTTTGCTTATCGCACTACTTTTATACATATGCCTTGACGTATTATTCAAATGACAACGGAAAATAATGTACAACGTCGGCTTATTATTACATTTCTTTATCTTTTTCCTTGACTATTTATTTATTACAAATTGCACCCGTACATTTTGATACGTTCAGTTCGCCAGGGGCTTCAGTGTACCCCATAACACGGCAAGAAAAGTCCGAACACTTTCGACAGTGCGGCACCCCGGGCTTATAGCATTATATGCATTAGCTCTGAATCATGTCTTGGGTCAATAGTTGGGTTTGCCCGGCTCCCATGTTTTGCCGCCTTACGTTCCGCTATATCGGCTAAGGTGGCACGGGAAGAACTACTGCGATTGTGTCCCGGTTCTTCCAGACGAGCACCTCAGTAGAGAAAGCCGAAAACTGACTATCATGATGCGGCGAGAGCTGGTCACTGTTCAAGAGGTCTCAAATCCTTAAAGATTTTTTTCCGCTTTTGGCGAGGAATCGGCCTTGTCCGATTTAGGCGTGTATAGCGCCCCAAGTTCGGCCTTCTGAATACCAGGGGCATCGCCAAGATTTAAAATTATAGAACTTCTATGGCTAAATGAGAGTGATAAAGTTGTATAGTCCGATTGCCTTGTTTGTTGCGCTAACACCTCCTTAAAGGACCAAAAATTTGGATAAAGAGTGTTTAGATTTATCCCGAACACCCCAGTACTAGTTACATGGGGGCAGAAGCCGACGACTGGCCAACTCTTAGATTTTATAAACGGCCGCACAGAAGGGAAAATTTTAAATCAGCAAGCCTTATATTGCGCAACAGAACTTGTTTCATATTATAGGATAAAATGATTGTATTCATTCAAAGATTACATCCTTCGCACATTGCTCCGCCACAAGGCGGGAGCCCTTCAGGACACTATCATAATATTTTTCAGGGTGGCGATGCTCCTTGCCCTCCGGCGGCCCTTCAGTCATCAGCTTCTCGGCATCCATCTTCGCCCAGTGCATTTTTGCACGGGCAAAGGCCATGCGCGTGCCTTCAATGCAAACTGACCGCTTTATAACTTCAAGCCACGGACAGGCACTCACAAGCCGCTTTACCAAGCTGAAGTAGCTGTTGGGCAGGGGCTCGGCGGGCCACAGCCGGACTATGAGGTCCTTCTTGGCTAGCTCGGCCGCCTTGTGCAGTTCGACCAGTTGCTTCAGCTGGTCGCTGAAGGGCATCGGATGTTCGGTCCCAATGTACTGAGACCAGAACAACTTCTCCGTCGAGCTCCATTCTTCGACCCGGTAGAACACTACGGCATCCGATATACTGTGCGGCAGATCTGCAAACGTTCCTAGAGAGCTCCGAATTCGGGTAAGTAAAAGGAAAGTATCCTTCACATACTTGCTTTGCATAATGAATGCCTTACCCTCCGCTATTTTCTTGGCCGCCTGAATCTCCTGGAGGGCCCTTTGGGCTTCAGCTTTAGTGTTTCGTGTGCTCTGGAGGGCCTCAGCAAGCTCGGACTCTTGCGTCCTAGAAGCATGCTCCAAGGACTCGTATTTTTGATGAAATCCTGGAGCTCTTGCTGGACCTCGTCGACTCGGGCTTCTTGCTTCTCGCGCTCGGCGCGCTCCTTGGCCGCTTTATCTTCGGCCTCGATCAACGCTTTCTTAAGGGCCGCCACTTCGGTCGTGGCCCCTATTAAAATTCATGACACTTCTATTAGCATCAACAATTTTTCTTTATAAATATACAGACGGGGTATTGTGTACCTTTGTTTTCCTCGAGCTGCCTCTTCACGAGGCCGAGCTCTTCCTCGGTCTGCTCCAGGTCCCGCTTCAGTCCGGAGACCTCCGCAATACGGGTGGCAGTGGCCAGCAGCGATGCCTGCTTATTCACATAGACATTTTTTGTTAGACTCCTGCGAATGTTATTTGATCCTCTGTTCGGCCTTTCTTTCCGAACACCAAACAGAGCATCAGGGGCTACTGTCTATACTATGATACTTTCTTACAATTTTATTACTTACCTCAAAGCCCGTTAGGAGGCTGGCGCAGGCTTCGGTCAATCCACTTTTGGCAGACCAGACCCTCTCAATCGCCGTACTCATAAGAGTACGGTGTTCTTCATCAATGGAAGCGCCTCCAAGCGCTTCCAGTAAGTTGCTCGATGCCTCTGGATGGACAGAGGTCATCGGCACGGGCGGCTCGCCCCCCTCAGGGAGAGGCTGCCTGCCTGTATCCAGAACCACTGGGGGTTCCGGAGCAGTATCCGGTTGGGGGCCAAACTTGCTGCAGCCACCATCATCAGAATCCATGGGGGCCTTCCCTCCCATGTGCTCGCCGTCTAGGATTTCGCCTTGGGGCGTCTCCAGAACTGTCTCCCCCTGGTCCGGTATCCTGTGAGACAACACCTCGGTGTCGTCCGCGGGCTTGGGGGAGGAGGCTGTCGGGAGTGAATCGCTATTCATCGCCGACAGGCCCAGAGACCCATCCGAAGAGGTTACATCGATGTGGGCTTTGGCCGGACTACACGAGCATATTTGGCATGATAAGAAGCAATAAAGCAAAACATAACAGAAGTATTATAGTGTCCGGATACTTACGACTTCGCCAAGGGCTTGTCCCTGGGCAACCACTCCTCGCCGCTGTAGGAAGCTATGGTGGAGTGGTCCGGAGGGAGGTTCTTTCCTTTCTTGGACCCTTCGGCCTCCCCGGACGGGGCGGCCTTCCTTTTCTTCCCCCCCCCCGGTTGGGGGGGAGGGATTTCCTCTTCCTCCTCCTTGTTTTCATTGGAGGAGCACGCATCGGTGTCTTTGGACGATGAGTCTGATACAACCTTGCGCCGAAGACCTTTCCTGGTCCCCGCGGCCTTCTTCTTGGCCTTCTTCTCCGGCACCTCATAGGGCGCCGGAAATAGCATCTTCGTTAAGAGAGGCGAGGCTGGATCTTCGGGTAGTGGAGCTGGACGATCAATCCACTCCGCTATCGCTACCCAGTCCTGTTAAATTGGCATGGAGGCTTAGATTCCTCCCGCGAACATGCTGGGGAAAGGCATATCTTGCGAAATATAAAAACTTATCGGATTGGCGGGGCGTTGTGCGCTGAGTCCGTGATCTTCGTCTATGGGCGGTGGTACCTCGGTGGCCTTGAACAGCACCTTCCAAACGTCTTCGTGCATCGTGTCGAAGAGCTCTCGCAGCGTCTGGTGTTCGGCCGGGTCAAACTCCCACATATTATAAGCCCGTCTCTAACACGGAAGGATCCGGCGGAAGAGCATGACGTGGACCACATTGACAAGCTTGATTTTCTTGCTTACCATATTTTTGACGCAGGTCTGAAGTCCGGTCAGCTCCACCGATGAACCCCAGGCTAAGCCCTTCTCTTTCCAGGAGGTGAGCCGCATGGGGATGCCGGATTGAAATTCGGGGGTCGCCGCCCAGTTGGTGTAGAACCACCCCGATTGCCACCCCTTCACGGTCTCCACAAAGGAGCCTTCAGGCCAGGTGACATTGGGCATCTTGCCTACCATGGCGCCCCCGCACTCCGCCTGCTGGCCGACCACCACCTTCGGCTTCACGTTGAAGGTCTTCAGCCATAGGCCGAAGTGAGGCATAATGCGGAGGAAGGCC
Source organism: Triticum aestivum (assembly GCF_018294505.1). Lineage (NCBI taxonomy): Eukaryota > Viridiplantae > Streptophyta > Magnoliopsida > Poales > Poaceae > Triticum > Triticum aestivum. The sequence continues at coordinate 130,176,383 of NC_057807.1, read as the reverse complement.
TCGCACACGACGATAAACGCTGAGATGTTGAGGATGAAATTGGGGGCTAGATCATGGAAGTCCAGCCCGTAGTAGAACATCAGCCCACGGACAAACGGGTGGAGGGGGAAACCCAGTCCGCAGACAAAGTGAGTGAGGAACACTACCCTCTCTTGGAGTTTCGGGGTGGGGACGATCTGCCCCTCGTCCGGAAGCTTGTGCGCAATGTTTGCGGACAAGTATCTGGCCTCCCGAAGGTTCATAATGTCCTCCTCCATGAGGGACGAGGCCATCCACTTGCCTCCCGCTCCGGACATGCTTGGAATGACTTTGCAGAGAAGGTGAAGGCTTGGGCGCTGGAGCTCGAGCGAGAGAGAATGGATGGGCAGAGGAAGAAGAAGGCATGGGTGAAAAAGGGGTGTCCTTATCTCTTTATAAAGGCAGCAGAGATCCTGCGCCTCCCCACTTGCCCAATAAACTCGCTTATTTCCCAAGCATTGCGTTGATGGCGCGGTTGGGTTACCCATACCCGTATTGATGAGAATCCCGTGATAAGGGTACACGATCTCTGCTTCGACAAGATGTGCCAATAAAACCGCCTCACAATATATGCAGTAGCAGGTTGAGAAAAACTGTTCGCATAATGACCAGGCCGCGGCGTGATGTCACGCTATGGAAAATTGTCAGCAGATTAGATTTGTGGAATGTTGTGCTCTCTATGGTGGTATGTGGAATTTGTTTTACAGAGCCGGACACGATTCGTGCATTCAAAATCTACCTTGGAGTATTCGGAGAAGGAACCCGCCTTGCAATGCCAAAGACAATCTGCGCGCCGGACTCATCGTCATTGAAGCCTGGTTCAGAGGCTACTGAGGGAGTCCTGAATTAGGGGGTCCTCAGACAGCCGGACTATGTACTTGTGCCAGACTGTTGGACTATGAAGATACAAGATTGAAGACTTCATCCCGTGTCCGGGTGGGACTCTCCTTTGCGTGGAAGGCAAGCTTGGCAATTCGGATATGTAGATTTCCTTCTCTGTAACCGACTCTGTGTAACCCTATCCCCCTCCAGTGTCTATATAAACCGGAGGGTTTAGTCCGTAGGACAAGAACAATCATAATCATAGGCTAGCTTCTAGGGTTTAGCCTCTACGATCTCGTGGTAGATCAACTCTTGTAATACTCATATCATCAAGATCAATCAAGCAGGAAGTAGGGTATTACCTCCATCGAGAGGGCCCAAACCTGGGTAAACATTGTGTTCCCCGCCTCCTGTTACCATTAGCCTTAGACGCACAGTTCGGGACCCCCTACCCGAGATCCGCCGGTTTTGACACCGACACTTACCCCTTCATGTCTTGGACCTATATATACTCCTCCTCCTCCATTTACAATTAGATAAGAATAGATCTAGACATTAGAGCTTAGCTCATGTACCTCCCCTTGTGGTATTCCTCCTCTTGAGAGAGAGAGACACTCCATTGGAGTTCAAGGCCTCCTTTGGAGAAGATCCCTAGGGATTCAAGACCTCCTTGTGGGAATGATCTATCTAGATCACCAAGACCTCATCTCCTTCGGATTTGATGAACTTTACCATGTATCTTGTTTCCTTTGATTGTTCTTGTACCTTGTGAATCTCATGTGTTTGTGAGTCTAGTGGATGTGTGATTGGACTTGTTCTTGAGTGTTCCTCTTGTGATTTCCTTTTGTGTTATTCGTGTTCTTGAGGGAATCCCCCTCCAATTCGTGAAAGATCTCCACTTAGGGTTCCACCCTACAACAGTTTGTCAGCACCATCTCTAACCCAGTTGGCCAGAAAAATGGTCACTTTGCCCAAAGACAAGAAGCGGCTAGAAAGGATGTTGAGAGGGCATTTGGAGTTCCGAAGGCTCATTAGCAGTTGTTCGTGGACCTGCTAAACAATGGGATCCGGAGACCTTGTGGGAGGCGATGACATGTTGTGTGATCATGCACAACATAATCGTCGAGGATAAGGGCGAGGATGCTGCCGCAGCTCTAGAATTTGAGAACATGGGTGATCCTATCGAACTTTCTGACTAGAATCCGACCACGTTTCAAATGCATCGACAAATTCGGCATCGACCAACTCACGAGCAGCCGTAGGAAGATCTAATCTAGCATTAGTGAGCGGTTAAAGGGGACAACAATGTTGGGATGTAATACTTGAACTTTTTAAAATTTGAACTAGTGTTGCATGCATCTATTTGAACGTATGTACTCTACGTATGCGTCTATTTGATCGTGCGGACTTAAAAAAAATAAGGCCGGATGTATGCGGGTAGCGTTGGATGACAGTCTCCTACATCCGTGTCTGCGGACTGGTCCGCCCCTGTCCACGGACGAATGTGGGCCACCGTCGGTGATGCCCTAAACCATATCTACGTCTGAACATCTACAGCCGTGATGGGCAAATCCGGCCCCTCAAACGCCCGCAGACGCGCCCAGGTGCTTTCGCGGACACTGCCCTGTCAAGCCTCAAATAATGCAATCCACATCCGAATACCTCAAATTAGAAACCTCATTCCATATTATTACTTGCAACACAGTGATCTCTAAGCGGAGCTCGTCCAGTTGCCATGGCCATGTCCGGCGGCCGGCCAGCAGCACTCCCCGGAGTGTTGATGCGATCGCTGGCAAGGTAGAGTAGGGCATGGGACACGAGCCAGCTCACGGGACTCAGGACACCGTCGTCTCCCATGCCCTACTCTTCCTCGTCGGAGCTCGGAACCCGTTGGGTGTTGGTGGACGTCATATCGATGATGGATCCGTCTTGGGACGAGCCGGCGACATCCACCACGACGCGGTTACGGCGCTTGGAGTGGTGCACCATACGGGCGCCGGGGAATGTGACTTTGCCTCGCCAACATCCACCGCTGCGAGCGCTGCCGCCGCCTCCCGCGCCTGCTGCCGCGCACGGCGGGCACGCCGCACCATTTTGCATCGGACAACACGCATGGTGCATCCATGGCCTCGGCGTGCCAACGGAGGGGTTGCGCGCCCGCCGTTGCGTTTGGACGCCAGACGGACCGCACAGCCTTCGGTCATGCAATGACGGCTGCCCTAGCGCCAGATCCATGCGCCATTTAGGCAGACGCAATGGATTCCTGACGGAAGAAGCCTGAGCACTGCCGTGCACGGGCCTCCTCCCGGGAGTGGCGGAGCGCAAGCCAGACGACCATCTCCTCCTCGAGGCCGCGTGGGATGAGCTCGGGGTCGACGGGTCTGAAGGTGAAGGACTCAGATCCGCTATCCGCCATGCCGAAGACGTCTGGACGCCACCACAGATGAGCTTGGATGGTGGAGAAGAATGAAGTGAAGTGGTTAGGGTTGGTTCGGCAAGCGAATGGGGAGAAATATATGTGGGGTCGGGTGGGCCAGCTTGGACCGGGTTCGACGTGGCGGGCGTGCCCGGGCGCTCCATATCCGCCTCATATTTAAACTAGATACGAGGGATGTCGGTCAGTCCAGACGTTTAAGATCCGTTTGAGGCGTCCGGTTGGGTCGAAATTTTATGACCGGTCAGTGACCGGGCGGCTAGCCAGGACTGATTAAGGAGGGTTTGGGGTGGCAGGATGTAGATGCTCTGAGTCTACTTATCTACGACAAGTGTGATCCATTGAGGGTTGAGGCAATGATTTGCAATGCCGTAGATCCATTGAGGCAATGGTTTGCCAACGGGCGACTAAGTCCAAGTTGCCGATAAGTGATGAGTTAGCAACCACAGCTTTGGCATAATGACAGGCAAAGCCGGCGAAATACAATGCACCGGGCAATGCAGGACGATCGCATCCCACAGGAGCCTCAACTGACGTGCCCCGACGTCGAATCAGATCACGTAAGGTAGCTCCCGGGCCCACCGGCGCGCGCTCTGCAATGCCGGGCCCACCCGTCAGAGCGCCCGTCAAGCACGTTTATTATGGTAAGGTTCATGAGGAGTACACGCCGCTGCCCTTCCATTCCATTCCATTCCAGACCCGTCGAGAGACCGCGCGGACTGTGTAGCGTGTCGCGGGAGAGAAGCCCAAAGCTTTGGCGGAGCCATGGCGGAGGAAACCGGAGCGACGGCGGCTTCAGGGTCGGCAGCGGGCAAGATGACGATGGTGGTCGGGGTGGACGAGAGCGAGCACAGCTACTACGCGCTGCAGTGGACGCTCCTCCACTTCTTCTCCCCGGGCCAGCAGCAGCAGTACCGCCTCGTCGTCGTCACAGCCAAGCCCACCGCCGCGTCCGCCGTCGGCCTCGCCGGACCAGGTGCGCGCCCTCTTCCCTCCATCGCGTTTCCGAAATTGGGGACTGCGTTCGATCGGGCTCGTACGGAGATTTATCGGTCGATTTTAACTACTACTAGGTGCCGCAGAGGTGCTGCCGTTCGTTGAGGCGGACCTGAAGCGGAGCTCGCTGCGCGTCATCGACAAGGCCAAGGAGCTCTGCGCGCAGGTGGATTTCTGTACTACTCTTCTGGTCGTAGTAGTACAATATAATACTACTAGACTTGAATATTGCTAAAATCGGTGTCACATCAAGACGCTGGACGCGTATGATCCCGTCCAGAAAAGAAGGACGCGTATGATCTTGAACATTGCTTTAATTTAAACCACGTCTATATTATGCCTAAAGATTTTTGTCTAACAATTATTATACCTACCAGCAAAAAATAAATTTATTATACCTAATATACAGGAGTTTGTAAGACGAATCACACTTACCCTACATCGAGGAAGCTCCGAAGCTAGCTTAATTGTCTAATTTCCCCGCGGATGAAAGAAAAGTCTAGTTGAAACAAATTTAAGCTGGGCTCGACTTGAGAATTGCTTGTCAGTTTCAGCGAGGGCGGTGAACCGTTTTTGCTCATTATAAGATTGTTGATGATTTTGCTGTAGGTGAGCGATGCTGTCTTTGAAGTGGTGGAAGGGGATGCGAGGAACGTCCTCTGCGAGGCGGTCGAAAGGCATCACGCAGAGATGTTGGTTGTGGGCAACCATGGCTATGGAGCAATCAAAAGGTATTGCAACATTACTACTTGTGCTCTGTTCTCCCCTGTTTGCAGCTTAGATCGATGGCACCTTGGCAGTGTTACGAACAATTGCCACTCTCTCTAAGCCTAAAACCCAAGGAAAATAAATCCATGGACTAGTGTCGTCTTCTTAGTTAAACACCTCTGGCATTCAACACAAAATATCTTCCCTGTTTTACTTTGAATTATCCATCATTGCTCACCTGTGTTATCAACTTTCCTGAACTTCGCCGCAGGGCTGTTCTTGGAAGTGTGAGCGATTACTGCACCCACCACGCGCACTGTACTGTGATGATTGTGAAGAAACCAAAGCACAAGCACTGAGCAACGCCCAGCTCAGTGATTAGTATTTGAGCTTTCGTGTGTATAGCCAATGTGTGCATGTTTGTGAATAAATGGATCGCGGATGTCACAATTCACAACTTCAGAGTAGCGAACTCCTGCAAGTGGCCCACAATATCCTACATGTGGATTCTTGATTGAGATGGTGAATAACTGATGACGTGCCTCATCAGAACAGTGTTATTTGTGATGCAGATGCATCAATTGCACGAATGTTGTATGTATATGTAATCAAGACTGCAAGTTCCTTGCAGTGGACACGTGTGTTTGCTTCTTATCGAAGTGTGATTTGTAAATGTATGCTTCTTCTGTTCAGATTTTTTAATCCCCTTGCAAAAGGAGACTAAAAAAAAGGAACAAAATTTGATAGCCACAGGACACGGAGGTAACCTGCGCGCTTCCCGCGCTCCGGGTCCTCCTCCCAGCCGCTAGCCCCATTTTCCCAGAGGTACAAACCGTCCGCTTCATCAGCTGCTTCCCTTCTTTTCTTGTTCATCATCATCAAAGCCAGCCAAGTTGAGGCCACTAGGTAACGGAACTGGCTCAAGGAAACATGGCGGCGGAGGGAGAGGCCCTCATGGCAGCGGAGAGGGCAGAGACGTCTACTGCACCGGCGGTGGGGGCGGAATCAGGAGCAAACGGGAAGCCGGCGGCGAGCGGGAAGCCGGCGATGGTGCTGGGGATCGACGAGAGCGAGCACAGCTACTACGCGCTGGAGTGGACGATCCACCATTTCTTCGCCCCCGGCCAGCCGCAGCAGTACCACCTCATCGTGGTCAGCGCCAAGCCCCCTGCCGCCTCCGTCATCGGCATCGCCGGCATAGGCACGGCGGAGCTGCTCCCGAGGGTGGAGCTCGACCTCAAGCGCGCCTCCGCCAGAGTCATCGACAAGGCCAAGGAGCAGTGCTCACATGTATGCGCCGTGCTTTGTCAGAACGGGGACGCAATCCTTATTGATCGCCAGATAGCATAAGCTACAAGTAATGATAGATCGTCGCTATATGTATATGCAGGTGACCGACGTCAGCTATGAAGTGAAAGAGGGCGACGCGAGGAATGTGCTGTGCGAGGCAGTTGAGAGGCATCATGCAGACATGCTGGTTATGGGCAGCCATGGCTACGGCGCTTTCAAGAGGTTGGTTTGCCTTTCTAACTTTGGTACTCACGCTTCTGTCGTTTCAAAATAACTGAAGTTCTGGGTTTGTTCTTAGTCAAACTTGGTTGAATGTGACCAAATCTGTAAACAAAATATCAACAATCTACAACACAAGATTTGCTTCCTTTGATTCATAACCATTTCCCTATCACCCGCAAAGAAAAGGATACATGCCATTTTTCCTACAGTTTGACTTAGGATAATCACAGAACTTCAAATACTCCCTCCGTCCCTAAATACTTGTCGGAGAGATGGATAAAATTGAATGTATCTATAACTAAAATACGTCTAGATACATCCATTTCTCCGACAAGTATTTTCGGACGGAGGGAGTATTTTGGAAGGAAAACAAACTTTTTCAAGAAAATAGAAGCTTTATTACCCCGGCTTTTGCATCAACAATTCATATACCTAACTTGTTACAATGCAATATGTCAACGTGCTAAAGAAACATCATAGTAACAAAACAATCTAATAAATGTACATGACTAGCGGGGTTGTGGCAATCAATATCCTGTTAAATTTTATCAAACAATGTTTGAAATGGAGACATGGAGAGTTTGGCTTGGATGCAACCCAAGGTCATGGACAACCATTGACCATGCTTGTAATAAGGATGAAAAATGTTCAACATACATGCAACTGTGGCGATTAACCGAAACAACGATCAAGTAACAACCATTGATAATGTATCACCATTATTGTTTTATTTATAATGGATAGAATTTTACCTAATTAAACTGATTTCTTGCAGGGCCGTCCTTGGGAGCGTGAGCGATTACTGCACTCACAACGCGCACTGCACCGTGATGATAGTGAAGAAACCAAAGCACCATAAGAAGCATGAACAATTGGGGTTCCACAGAAAGGAGGCTTGAAAAAGTTTTTAAGGCCCTTAGGTTAGAGATAGATATGAAAGAGGTTTAGGCCTGCGTGTTCAAGTATTAACCGATTGCCTTGCAGATCAATATGTGGTCTCATAGCGAACTGAGCTAAACTCAGATGGTTAGGTTCCTTGTGTTGGAACCAACCCAATAGTTCAACTCCTAGACTTGGCACTAGTGGTCGCATTTTTCTGGATTTATTTCAGGCCTCGTGACAATGTGCGTTTAGTGAGAGTCATTACGAAGGCGTATGCGGTGACTTCCTCAATCTCAAGATGTTGTGCCGACTCGGTATCTCATAGGTTTTCATAGGAATAGAGTGTATGTGGGTGTGCTATCCTACATTACAAAAACATTAGACATGTATATCACATAATACTTGGATTATCTTTAGTTGCCACGGTATGAGACTCTGTTGCTTATGGTGAGCCTTTGGTCTCTCTGGCCTTATTACCTCGTGTCCTGGAGTTATTTTTCATCGTTTGTATTGCATGGATGTCGTTCTAAACAAAGGAGGTGCTACCAAAATTTAGAATATTTCCTACACCTAGTGGTGGCTAGAGTAGAGTGGTAGCACTGTGTGCGAGTCTAGCTTAATAGGAATGATAGACTACTCATATCAACAAGAAAATTGATGTGGAGCATCATTCCATCATCCCCATGGACTCTACACCGACACATCCAACCCCACGAGGACCCATGACAAGAGCTAGAGCACGTGCTTTGGAAACCGAGGTGAACTCCTTCCTACTTGACTTGCATATGGACATGAATGGAACATGGTCACTACCTCACCAAAATACGCTATGCCTCCTTAGGTATGAAGAGGAACATCACCAAGAAGCTCAGGAGCATCACCAAGGAGAAGGAGGACTACCCCAAAGCCTTGCGAACCAAGACGGAGTGCAACAGCAGCAAAACAAGAAGTCCTAGGTGACCCCGTGCGCACGGGCCCCCGAGACCCCGTGCCCACGGACTACACAGGAAGCTGGCGCTGGAGCACCCCGTGCGCACGGGCCCGTACCGTGCCCACGGAACCCCCGTGCACACGGGCCCAACTTACCCCGTGCGCACGGGCCTCCCAGGATGGCCAGCTGAGATTGCATCTTCGGCCCCTCTTCATCTCCTTCGACCCCAAGGCTATATATTCCGTACCTAGGACCATGTTTAGGGTTAGCAAAGTATTAGATGTGATATTTGTGAGGTTTGCTCCTTCACCTTCCCTCTTGGTGGATCAAGACCCCCTAGGGAAGAATCCTTGTGGATTTCATGACCTCCATAAGGAGAATACTATCTTCAAGCCCCCAGCTCCTTTGGATTTGGGATGAACTTTGCCATTGTATCTTTCCTTTGATTGTGTTTGTGACTTGTGGATCTTGTGTTGTTATTCTAGTGGATGTGTAATTGGGAATTGTTGGAGTGATTTCCTCTTTGTGTTCTTATTGTTGCTCTCCTTTTCCCCCTCCAAGTATGAAAAGATCCATCCTAGGGTTCTACCCTACATCAGAATTCCTTCTTTTTCAGGAGCTCATTCACAAAGAAATCCAAAGTTAAGCATGCTTGATTTGGGGCTATTGAGGATGGATGACCAACCGGGAAGTTGCTCGTGGGTGCGCACGAGTGAGGACAAAGTGCGCAGACAAGACTAATATTGGTTTGTGGGGGATATTCTAGATCTCGCCAGGCGTAACGGCCGTGAACCGGTGGCTATGGCCAGGGCGTTACAATTGGTATCAGAGCTGACCCTTGTAGTTAGATGGATATGTGCGGGTCAGGTGCGTGGGCATGTGGCGCATGGCGCGTGTGTCCCATTGTGGCACATGGCATGGCACATGTGCCGGACTCTGCGCACACACATGTGCCAAGAGGGAACGTTCCCGATGAGTCAACGAGGACGTTAGTTCATTTGAGTGGGGGTGTATGTGAGAGCCTGGCTTAATTAATAGGAATGATAGACTACTCATATCAACAAGGAATTCCTTCTTCTCCGGGAGCTCATGCGCAAAGAACTCCAAAGTTAAGCGTGCTTGTCTTGGAGCGATTTGAGGATGGGTGATTGACCGGAAAGTTGCTCACGGGTGGGCACCAGTAAGGACAAAGTGCGCAGAAAAGACTAGTGTTACTCTATGTGGATAGTCTAGATCCCACCAGGCATAATAGCCGAGAACCGGTGGCTATGACCGGGGCGTTACACACCATCAGATAGGGAAGAAATTTGGGGTGTTACAACCTTTCTATCTAGTAAACCTATGATCTACCCCATCGCCTCCTCGTCAACTCCCGTCATTGCCGCCTTCAACACTTTGCCAACAAAGAAATTAACAAGAGTGAACTACCTCGTGTGGAAGGCCCAAGTCCTCCCTCCGGGCCCTAAAAAGAGAAGTCCTCCCTTCGGTCAAAGGAGTTGCGGTGACAAGACTCCTTGATGGCAAATATGCCATCCCAGCTGAAACTCTGGAGGTGACGAAGGATGACAAAACGAGTAAGGTCCTGAACCCCACTCTCAGAGGAGGTGTGCATGCAAGTCATGGGAAAAGAAATCACTACCGAGACATGGTGTGACGTCCGGATAATTAAGCTACAGTAAACTATTGCTAATGATGCCATGTCACCTCGGTTACTGTTGATAAACTCGGGTTAGTTCAAAATGATTCAAATTCAAATTTAAAATATAGGCAAACAACAAAAGTTTTCAAACAATAAAACTAAAATGTTCTGGTCCTGCCAAATAACGCGTAGGTAATTATGGTGGATAAACCACACTTTTATAAAATAATTAAATACTATAAGTTGAGTAAAACTGTAGATAAAACAATTAATTAAATGCCTTTTGTATTATATAAAATACTAAACTGTTTTGTTCTGAGTAAAACCTTTTGATGACAATGGGTTTGGTGGCAATGCTAAATTAGGAGTTGAAATTATATTTTTAGAAAATTAAAATAAATTGAAAAGTCAAAAGGAAACAGAAAATAAAATAAATAAAAGGAAAAACAGACAAAACAAAATAAACCCCCCCTCCCGTGGGCCTTGGCCCAGCTAGGCCATCAGGCCAGCCCACCCGCGCCGAAACTCCCCTGGGCTACTAACCTGCCCTACCACCAAACCCTAACCCACGACTGCTCCCACTTCTCCCCCCTCACGTCGCTCTCTCCTCCTTCTCCCGATCCAGATCTGGATCGGGAAGGGGAACGAACTGCACCGACGCCGTCGCCGCCTCGTCCCGCCACTCGCCACTGCTTCGCCGGAGCCACCGTGTTGCCGGAGCACCTCCTCGTCCTCTACCCCGACCCCGCCCCCTCGGTCCCCGAAGCCGCCCGACG